>NW_024387440.1:0-114337 GCF_900408965.1 Simochromis diagramma | reverse complement strand
AGTTTTACGATGGTCAAAGAGAAGGCAATGGTCAGAGGACATTCTTCAATAAATCAGCACAAAAAAGGGAAATAAGTCTGAAGCATCGTTATCTCGCTGTCTAGCTGGAAAGCTGGAGGAAACTCCAGGCGAGGACAGCATACTTTCATTACCAAATGAACAAATTGGTCCTCTCTTTCTAATCAGACACGTAGCAGCACTCCTGCTTCTGCTTTGTTCATATTTAACAAATCCAAATGCAGACATGAGTGGACACGTTAGTTTTGGGCGCTCTCACTGAACTAACACAGCCAATCCCTCAGCATGTTTGTGCTCTCAGCTCGTATCGCCTTCCTATTTAATATTTTTTTGCTTTTTCAAGAACTTGTTTTAACATTACACTCAACAACAAACAAATCCTCAAAAACAAAAATAGTAACTCTAATGTCCAAAATGCATTATATTTCTTCAAGTCAGTATCCACAGTATTTCTGATTTCGCGCCATTACCCCGATTCATAGCGGAAGCCGGTTTTTACTTCCGCTTGCGCTGTTGTTGACAGTTGCGGGGTTACACCTTCACTGTTGATAAAGATTTCTCTCACTGCAGTTTGTTTTACCTGGAGTAAATGGCAACACATCGAAGGTGGATACACAGTAGAGATGTTTTAAAAAGCAGCGAGGACAGTTCAGTTGCAGTGCCTCACCCGTCACTTCTCACGGAGTGGGTAGATGACATGAAACTATGGCCCGATGATAGCTACATCGACATTATTAATTACCTTGTATTTTCCGAAGGCGTTGATGGCGAGGAATTACGTAATTACAAGAGCACCGAGGCGTATAATTACCTGCACAGCAACAAAATTGATAAAGTACTGCTCAACAAACAAGGCGACTTTATTTTTCTTAAAGCAGCTGTAGAGCCGAGCCAGAGTATTAATCAAGCGAAACACTTAGCATGGGCAATGCTAAGAGAAAGTGGAGTAGTGGAGACAGTCGGCTGTTCCTGTATCGCCGGATTAGGGAGATCATGTAGTCATGCGGCTGCTATTCTGTGGAAGGTATATCACTTATCTGGATATCACAATGTTTAAATCACTGAAACAGAAACACTGGACTGGTCAAAGGCTGTGATTAAGGAGTCACGCTACTGCCATCTAGCCAAGTATTACGTGGAGCACTGTTTACATGTGAAAGCCACTCGTTAACTTTGTGTGGGCTGTATGCTGTACAATCACATGAAGATAAAATATAAAAAAAATAAAAGACTGCACATTAAGGTCAAATTTACAAGACAAGAACAACTATAGTTATAAGAAGTGACACAGAGTAGTATAATACATGTTTGTTTATATATGTATATTTGCACACACCACTACTTTGAAAAAAATTAGACTGTGGATGTATATTTCTGCATCAGTAACTGACTATTAATATGAAATGGATAATATGACTTTGCCAGTGTTTATATCTGTTTTGGATATGATTCAGGTGTATTGACCCAGGGTCATATCTATAACATGCAGGACACCGACCGTGTACTGCTTTGTTAGTGTAAACTTCCTCATTATGTTAAATCTTGAGTATTGACAGTGAGAAAAAACTATTAATGTTTGTTACAGGTGCAGAATGCTGCGATCAGTGGAAAGACAGGGCTTGCGTGTACAGACGAGCAGCGCAGGTGGAATGCAGGGACAGCAAAGAACCTTGAACCTAAACGTCTAAGCCAGATAAACTTCAGACATCACAGGGCAGAGCAGCAGTACGATGTGAACTCCCGGACTGCAGTGACACAATCTCTCCCTAACACACCATATCACCTTACACATCAAGACTTTATTGACAGTGTTAGCAAAGCACCAGTGAAGCCACTTTTCCTCCTCAAGAACACATTAATTGGAAAGTGTTACAATGCCTCGCCGTCTGCAGGTCCTCACCGCAACAGTAAAGTTGATGAGCAATTTTTTCAGCCACACCAAGCACACAGTTACAAACTAAGCTGTAATCCATGCAGGGCATTCTACCAGGCATACATTCAAGTTTCTGAAGAGCAAGCAGAACAATTACAAGAAGAAACAAAAGAGCAAAGTGCATCTGATTTGTGGCACAACTGCAGGAAAATCAGACTTACAGCAAGCTCCGCTAAAAAAGTTCCAGTACGTGCCACCACAAAATGACAAATTTTATCTGAGCACATGTACCCTTCCTTTCGTGGGAATTATGAAACAAACTATGGTAAAGAAAATGAAGTTAAAGCTTGTCATCAGCTGAAAGAACAGGGTATGAACATCCTTCACATGGGTAGTGTTATTAGCATCCAGGAGCCATGGCTCTCTGCGAGTCCTGACGGGGTCATTGACTCAGATGTGCTTCTAGAAATAAAATGTCCTGTGCCGACTTCCTTCACTCACGGAGCAGCTTACCCAGAAATGCAGCGATATCAAACTGGTAGATGGAGAACTGCAGCTGCAGAAAACTGGCAGCAGAGGCTATTACATGCAAGTGCAACTTACAATGTTTTGCACAGGGCTCAAGACTGCCACACTTGTGATCTGGACACCTACTGAGCATGTTTCATTTACAGTGCAATATGATGAAGCATTTGTAAAGGAACAAGTAAAACGCTTGAGAGGGTTTTACTTCTCATATTTCTTACCTCGACTTGTAGAGGAGTATGCAGCAGGACGGTTTCAGTTAAATGAGAGATACTTGAAGATAATGGGCAAGGTTTAATACATGTTACAACTATAAATGGGACAGTCAGACACAACATGTCTGCAGTTTGGTCTCTGTCTTGTGAATGAAAGGAGACATTCAATATGAAATCTGTTAAATATTTCAATACAACTAAAATGTACGTAGTTGCAACATATGGTGGGAAATGAATGACAAACTGACAACATTAAATGTTGTGAATAGTTCTGTATTTCTGTAATCTTCCAACACAGAAAAATGTCAAGAATGCACAACTAATTATTGTAGATTTGAGAAAAACATTTTTTTTTCATTTAAGAAATTTATCACATTGTGGTTGAATAAAAAAGTAATAATTGTTCAATTGATTGATTGCAATTGTTTTATATACACATACATACATACATACGCACACACACACTGTATCACATAACCTTTCATCTAGAACACAAGATAAAAAAGTGAGACCTGGAATTATTTACTCTCTACATATATGTACATCAAATTTTAAAATAATTACATTACACTACACAACTTTATGTCCTGAGTGACCATCTTAATATCCCCGAGTCCACAATTGTTCATAACATACACAATTATGTGTATCACGAATGAGATCCTCTCTTAAGTTCACTAGAGCAGCACATATTCTCAGTATCTTGTCTACTTTAGGAGCCATGCTTATAGGAACAATTTGTGAAAGTATTTTGTAGACTTTCAAGCGTCTGATTGCTCTTTCAACATGGATTCTTACATTTGCAATCCGACGTGTGTATGTTACCTGTTCCTCAGTTAGCGGTCTACGTTTTTTTGTGAAAGCGGGTATTACTAATCTAACTTTTCTCTCAAAGAGTAAGTCTTTAATTGTAAAACCTCTATCTGCCATGACTTCATCACCAGGTTTTAGGTATGTTAATATTCCAGAGTCCATTGTGATAAATTTGTCACTACATCGGCCGCCATATGCCGCAGACACAAACATGATTAGTCCACATGGTGCAACAGCAACCAAATATTTGACTGTGTTGTGTGAATAATGGCTGTATGATTCCCCTCTTGAGCCCAGATTTCTGGGTTTCTGTAAAAGGGTCTCACTGCAGTCTATAATGCATGTACTATTTGGAAAGTTCTTCTTGAAGGCTTCAGGCATAGTTGCTTGAATAGTTTCTTTTGGCAGCCATGGAATTAATGGTCGGAGAACTTCCTCCAGCTTGTCTAACCAGTGTGAGATGATCTTGCTGGCCATGCTTTGTGATATATGAAACTGGCGGCTTAGGTCACCTATTACACGGTTACTCTTTAATTTCATAAGTGTCATGAGGACTTGATCTCGGACAGGCATGGTAAATTCATTGTTGTCATATCCTTCCAGTGTCGACACAAGTGTGTTAAATGTTTCTAAGGCTATCCCAGTGTACAGCAAAGCGTCTGCATCATTTTGAAGAATGAAATATGCAACTTCATCACACTGAGTCATCTTATCCTGCACATCTTTTCTGCGAGACCTGTTGCAGTATTGATGGTCTTGTTGCGAAGGATCCTCCCACTGTGTGTGGACTGAGTGCAGATGTGGCTCAGGGGGTTGTGTGGAGATGCTGGCCTGGTCTAATTCCACTGAACGTAACACTGTGGAGTCTGAATAAGACAAAAATATGATGTACAGTCAAACTGTTAGCATAAGAGAAACTGTAAAGTGTCACTTAGCTTATTATATTTTTGAGTGAAATTTCTCATTCTACATTTTTTCACACAAATGCAAAATCATAAATGTCAACATAAAATGTTCCTAAGTCCCCTAAAAATTTGTCACAATTTTATTCAATTAATGTGATTAGATTTTATTTTACATTCTAAAAAAAGTCACAACTGTTGGTATTTTTGCAAAGGTTGCCTTTAACGTTTTTACTTGAGTTTTCTCGACTTGAAAAAACATGTTCTTTAAAAACACAAACCTAAGACTTTTACAGCCCTTGGAGCTAATCTTTTGGCATTATTATTATTATTATAAACTTTCGTTAAAATTTAGACTTTGCTGCTAATAACCAGCTAGTGCTGATACTAACGCCATTCACCATAGGCTATTATTTAGTAAAAGTAAAGAATTGCGTGTTTAAAATGCGAAACGGTGGCAAACCACATTTACACTTTCACTTACCGGGTACAGATTCTGTGTTTTTGTTCGTATTACTGGAAGCTGTCACACTCAAAGTTGGTCCGAGTGAGCCTTCTTCTTGTCTTCGGTGGGGGTCGGTCATAGCCCAGATAAAGCTCCGGGTCGGGATGTAGTCTGTGGGCTTTTTATCGATAAAATGAAGGAGCAAACATAAACTCTCTTTGGAGGGTGTTTGAGTCTTAAAGCTGCCAGCCACGCCAGTTTCCGATCCTCCTTCCGCGGCATAGAGTGCAGTGCGTAGGGCGGTGGGCACGGACAGGCCTTTCTAGTTGTTGATGCTCAAGGCAAAATGTTTCTAATGCGTTTTTTTCAGTTTTCTTGAATTATTGTGGCAGCCGACGACAGCACACGTTGAACCCGAGCTCATCTTCGAACAGGTAAAGCCACTTATTACCGCACAAAGTAAACTGAGTTTGTTGTTAGCAACGACTGAACGCTGGGTCTCGCTTTGAGTAGCCGGAAGTATAAAACCGGACAACGGAAGTAGTGGTCTGTCATGGCAGCCTACATACGCTCTTACAGAAACCTGTGGATAGGGGCCATGTATGATGTATCCATGAATTACTGTGTGGTTAAACTTCCTGTCAGATACACGCTGTTGTCGCTGCCTCTGGTCTGTTTAAAGGACCAGTTCATCCAGAGTAACCACAGCTGACTGTATCTGAACACTGACAGGCTTCAGATCGCCCACAGAGACGGTTTCATGTGTGACCACAGAGAGCAGCAACAAACTGATGTAAAAGAGCGTGACAGTGTAGGCTGGGTTTATTCTGTCCTCTTTAATGTTTTCAGTTCAGGTCCAATAACATCTAAGAAAAGAGGGATCTCATTTATATTTGAGGACTTCAGGTAGCTGATGTTTTATATCAGCAACAGGTTTGTGTGACTCTAAACTCTGAAAGGTCTCTGAGTGAACTGATGCAGAGATCATGTTTACACTCACAGCGTGTTCATGTTTGTGTCTCTGTGTCCTCAGTTTCCCAGCATGCCTCGGCTCTGGAGGTGTATGAGGGGGTGGAGTCTGTCCTGCTGATCTGCAAGGACACTTCTGTACCTTTTGACCCCACTCTGATGTGGACTCGCCATGACCTCAATCCTCCAATCGTCCACGAGCGTAATGATGCAGGAGATGAACTGAGAGACCAAAACCAGCGTTACAGGAGACGAACGTCCATGAAGACGGACTCTCTGAGGACTGGAGACTTCAGCCTGACTCTGAGGAAACCCCATCACCTCTGACAGCGGCAACTACACCTGCACCATCACTGCATTTGGAAACACACGGACACTGAGTACACTAGAGCTGCAGGTCAAAGGTCAGCAACACACCCCAAAAACCTACTGAAACTATAAAAGGTCAGAGGTCAGAGGTTATCACACTAACAGACTTCTGCAGGGACAAGAACAATGCACATGCATATGTGCTTTATAAACAGCTGTGCTGTAGCTGTATATATGTCAGATGCTAAGACTAAAGTGTGAGCAGTCGGATCAGCTGGTGTTTAATTTACAGAACTGAGAGACTCATAAATGTGCCCACACACTCCTGAAAACCCAGGAGGTCCACTCAGCCTTCAGGTGTGAACAGCAGTGAAAGGTTTGACCTACAGAGAGGCACTAAAGACAGCAGCTCACCCACAGGAAACACAGGATTGTCAGCCTTTAACACTTTAAAACCAGCAAGTCCTGAAAAACCTCTTTCTGGAGTCATGATTAATGCAGCATTACCTGTGACTCTTATACAGACACAATCTTGTAGAACTAGTTTCTAATCTCAGGTGGTCATGTGACCTACAGGTCACACAGACAGCTGATTCATGTGTGTGTCTCTGTGTCCTCACAGTGTCCCACCAAGTCCTCACCCTGGAGGTGTACGAGGGGGCGGAGTCAGTCCTGCTGCCCTGTCACATCTCGTTTGTATCTGGACCCTCCACAGGGGTGTGGAGCCGCTACGACCTCAATCCTCCAACCGTCCACCAGCGTCAGCAGGAAGAGGACGAGCTGACAGATCAAAACCAGCGTTACAGAGACCGAACATCCATGAAGACTGACGCTCTGCAGACCGGAGACTTCAGCCTCACTCTGAGGAAACCCCACATCTTTGACAGCGGCAACTACACCTGCACCATCAGAGTGACGGGAGAAGAACCCAGACTGACAGATGTTCAGCTGCAGGTCAAAGGTCAGCAGCACACTCGAAAACTTAACTATATTATTTTTTATCATATCAGTTTTTCCAACATTAAAAGTAATATTTTCATTTGACAAGTAACTTTGTAAAATAGAAAAGCTCTTAATTTATACCAAAGATTCAACTCCTTGCTTGGATTACACGTTTAATCCACACCATTATTGTATTATTATGTGTATTAATATTACACGTGCACAGTTATTTGTGGTGTGTGTTTTCCTATGAAAACTTACTTTGTACATCAGAAATTCTTTGAATCAGTGTCTTCAACAGTAATTTCCTGCCTGATGATAAACGTTCCCATCCATCCAGCACTGACAGTGACACTGACCTGTGGAAACCTCCTGAGGCCTTTTCTGCACTCTGCTTGTTATACAGAGAACCTGCTGCCTAAATAAACTTAAACCAGCTCTCAGCCCACAGCGAGTGGTGGCTCGATCACTTCATGTATATGATTTATACTGACCGATCAGCATGTGTCTGTTTATTAGCATAGCTCGTCCTCTGTTCAGTCTCATTATTCAGGATGAGACATGATCTGTCCTCCCAGTTCCTGTCAGTACTCTGAGTTCTGGATCAACTGATAATATTTTCATGTTTCTAATTTTAGAGAAAGTGATCAGAAAGAAAGTAGTCGTACATATTTGTTTAATATGTGTAATGAAGGAGATCATTTGTAACCTTCACTAAAGCTGTTTCTGTGCTGTGATGAGCTCTGAAACCTGACTGAAACTCTTCAAATAAACCATTCCTCTGCAGATGAGCTGTTAGCTGTTTGACAACTACTCTTTCAAGGATGTTTGATATGAAAGGAAGGTTGGAGATTGGCCTATAATTAGCTAAGACTGCTGGGTCTAGAGATGCTTTTTGAGTAAAGGTTTAACTACAGCCAGCTTGAAGCCCTGTGGTACATCGCCGATGACTCCTGTAGACTTTGCTGTTTAACCTGATGAGCAGCAGACCTGTTGGAACTGGATTATTAACTTTGGATCAGAATAATCATGTAAACCTCGTTCTGTTGTTGGTCTCTTACAGAGCCGTACATCTTTCCTGCTGAGGCCTGGGTTCTCCTGTCTATCCTGATTATTGCTGCTACTGTGGCACTTGGAGTGTATTTATGGAAGTTACTGAAGAAAGGTATGTTGTGTGTCTGTGTGTGTTTCACCTGCATGTTCTTCTAGCCCAGTTAACAGTTTCTTTCATTCCCACCTGGGAGCTGTCCACTACAACACAGTCTGCTCTGCAGGTGTCAGCTCCACTGAGATAGATGAAGCTGATAATTAACACCAGAATCTGTTTCCACATATTGTCTGCTAGTGGTTCAACGGATCAAAAATCTCACGGGTCGGATTGGATCACGGTTTTTTCATCACGGATCGGATCAATTTTTGGATCAGCAGAAAAAGCAAAAAAGACAAAAAATTAACTCGCCATTTACTTATTTAAGTATTTTTTGCCTATTAAAAAAACATTCAACTCAAGATTCATTCCACGCAATTATATAAAAACAAATTAAGGTGCAATATAGGGCAGTACAGGGCTTTGTATCTACCACTCCGCTGTGATATAACGAGCGGTCATGGTCACGTAGCTTTCCGTTTCCCTGGAGGTCCACCTATTTGTAGTTAGGGCAACAGAAGACGCCTGGGACAGTTCAGCCAAAACTTTAACTTCTCCTGCTCATACATGCTTGGAACAATCTTGTCACTGAAGTGGACGCGCAACGAGATATCATAGCGTGGCTCAAGCACGTTCATCACAGTTTAAACCCCTTGTTTTGCACAACGGAATACGGCCTCCCGTCTGCAGCTAAACACCCCAGTAGCTTTTGTAATAGCTTTAGCCCGGTCTGGCCAGCAAAGGGCTGCTTAAATGCCACAAACTCCTCTGCTCCGCTACTTGGACCGCTAGCGCTGGCTGGACTGACTACGCACACCATACACATACTTTTTTCTTCTTTTTCGAATCTTCGGATCACATGCGTGCCAAACCGTGTAGTGGGATCGGTTCGGATTACGGATCAACCGTGATCCGTTGCACCACTACTGTCTGCATACGAAGGAATTAACAAAATAAACAGAGTTTACACAGTGTTATAACAGAAAAGCTAAAGCACAAGACTCTAAGGGTCAAACATAAAGCCAGATATTAAATACACAAACACACACAAAAGAAAATTTATTACAACAAAGTAAAACCTCACATGTAATAGAATCACATGAATAAATATTATATGTATTATTGTATTTTAAGAACAGTTTTAAACAGAGTCTATGATTCTGCAAGTGTTATCTTATCTGGCCGGTTGATCCAAATTGGCCTTCATGACAAAAGCTCACTCACCTTTTAGATTTAAGTCCCACATGAGGATATAAGTGTCATGGTCCCGCGTCAGTGACGCTGTTGTCACGGGTTGCTGGGGCAAGCCTTGTGTGAGTTATTAAGGACCCAAGATGCAGACTGCTATGGAAGTGAGCGAGCTTTATTAACATAAAGGTGAAACAAGGGATGAGGTGGATGAAAACCAAACCCTAAGAGTAGTGATGGCTCGCTTGAAGCTGAAGCTCCAGTGCGTGTGTCCAAAAAATCAACACACTGCTTCAGAAGCACTGTGTCGAAGCTTGATTCGTTTGGCCAGAGTCACGTGATCGGTGACGTCCGAAGCTTCATTTAGAACCTAACTGCTTCGGTGTCTGATTCAATGGTTTATAAGGAAGTGAATCATTCGTGGGATTTGTGGAGTGTTGTGATGGTGACAGATAGCGAACCACTGATCATTCTACTGAGAGATTTGGAGCCAGTGAGGAATATTTCGTGGAGAATATCTCCACGAAAAGGAACAGGTTTGGCCATCGCACACTAGAACAAATTCTCTTCTTAAATACAAATGGAAAAGGGCTACTTTAAATGCATCATGTTTTTAATTTGCAAGTTCATAAGCATTTTCCCTTTCCTTTCACAATCAGTTCTGCCCCCAGGTCAAAAATATGTCTGGGAAAATTTCCTTTTCGTGTCCAGTATCTTTCTCCCTCGCCCTTTTTCTCTCATTGTGTCTCCTTCTCTCGCTGTCTGTCTTCATTCTTGTCTCCTTAATCTTTTCTCTGTCTCCTCTCTGTCTTCCTTCTGTGTAGTCAGTCTCATCTGTGCTTGTTTCTCATGTCTTCCTGTGTCAGGTCCGTCTGTTTCCTGTTTTATTGTGATAGTCACTCTTCCTGTGTGCATCGTGTTTAGTTTTGTTTTGCCTGTCTCGTCATTTAGATTATTTCCAGCTATGTTTTCCAGGCGTGTCCTCTCTTCATCGATTCACTTGGTATTTATATTGTCTGTCTCCCACTGTTCTTTGTCATCTCTCCAGCTGTGTTAGGGTCCCAGCTGTTTGATGTTTACCAGTTAAGTTCCCAGTGCCTTCCTAGTTAAGTTGTTATTCTGTAAATCCAGCTATGAAGCTAAAACTCCACTCCTGCTTCCAAGTCTTGCTGTTTGGGTCCATTCCTGCTAATAATTTTTATAATCAGTACCTAAAGCTGTGAAAAAAATGTGTGTTTTATCTAAAAACAGGATAAATATTGTGTTACAATTAATCATCTATATACCCATATTATTAAACATTAGGCTTTATCTAATATGTCAGACATCTCTAAGTTAATCAAGAAAACTGTTTATTTATTTATTAAATTTAACCTTTTTAAAATTTATTTTAAGTTCATTGCTTTTAGTTTGCTGCTGGATGGATGACTAACTGGTGTCTTGCTCCACCCAATCTGATGTGGAGTGTAGCAGAGCCATTTCTGCGCTGCTTGGGTGAAGGAAACTCAAATAAGAATAAACTCCAAAAGTCTTTATCAGCGAGAAAGTTGACAAACTACTAGGCTGATAATTATGAAAGCCTTTTGGAAAGAAAAGATGAGCCTGGCCACAGACTAACGTGTTGGAGTCCCACAATTTAACAGAAGGCAGAAATCAGCAAACTGCTGCCTCACTTTGTTCACTGTGGATTTTATTCCACGGTCTGCTCGTCGGCAGGAACAAACATGCGGCCTGAGCAAACAGGCAGCGTCTGAAGCATTTCCCTGCATCTCTCAGATAATAATGTAACACTGGTGGTGCAATACTAGTAATGGGCATGTGTCAACATCCTCATCCTCTGCTTTAAGGCATCAACTCCAGCAGTGGAGAGTTTGTGATACAGTTAGAAGCACAAACTAATGTGGTTCATATTGAAGGGGGTTCTTTGTAGCCCCCTGAACCCTGGCACAGATACTGTAGCACCTTAAACACTGCAAGGCTAACAAAGCAACAACAGAGGGGGAAATGCTCAGCCACCAGGCAAAGGTATCAGCACCTCACACAGCAGCTACAGACCAACTCTGTGTGCATCCAGTTACCATGAGCCGCTCCACTGCAGGCTCTAAATATTCAAGCCAGTTTGGGTGTTTTAATACTTTGTTGGTATGTTTTTTTTTGTTGTTACTCTCTATGGTCATTTTATTAGGTACACCTTTTTAATGTCTCAGTGATAAAAATATTAAATCAACCAATCACATGACAGAGGCTCATCCCATTTAGGCATACAGTACTGTGCAAAAGTCTTGAGCTTCACCTTCTTTCTGTGTATTTTCCTCCCAAGGAGCCAGACGTGTTTCTGAAGGTCTTTCAGAGTTTGTTTGTGGACATTTGCTTTTTACTCATTTTCAGTGCAGTAAAAAGCACATAAAAGGCAAGTCAGCAACAAATCAAAATGATACATGTAGACACTTTACTAGTAGCCTGTTGAACTTCTTTAATTAGATATTAATTATTAGATTAATTAGTTATACAGGTAACTACCAAATAAATCCCAATCTGAGATCATAGAATAATATTTTTAACAAGGAGAATTTAAAGACTTGGATAAAAACTTAGAGTTTTTATCTTTTTACATTATGGAAAGGATTTATTTATTTATTTATTTATTATATTTATTTATTTATTTATTGTTTTATTGGAATCTGAAATAAGACAAGAAAAGATTGACATGTAAATCAAGTACACACAAACTAATAACTTAAACATTATTCCCCAGACTTTTATTATAAAGTCCAGTAAAATGTCACCTTCACAAATTCACCCTGTGATACAATTAAAAGACCTGCTGCTTTATTACAAACCATTTAACCATTTAACCACTACTAGAATCCGTCTACCAGCTGACCTGTCAGGTGTGTATAAGAATACAGAAGTTTACAGTTACCCACCGTGTATTATGCAGTTACACACCACTCCCACTTTAAATAAGTATTAATTACTATTTATGCCAAACTTGCTTATTAACAATCCAGAGAAGAACAAATTAGCAGTGCTGGCTCTACATTACAAATGTTCTAAATGTATATTTTAAGAATCCAGAAATTCAACAATACATAAATTAAATTATGTACAAAGTGCAGAACTGTAAAATAATCTAAACATGGCTGAAAGATAAAATTTGTATGAAGGTTTTATGAAATATTATGAAATATTACTTCTCTCCTTCTGTTTCAGCTAGCTTGGCCAATGACAACTTAGCCAACTTATATATGATGGAAACCAGTTTCAGTCTGTGATCTCTTAAAACAACCAGACAGACACAACTGTTTGACTCCCACATTGTTTAAAAAATCTATTAAGGTTTTTTCAATTGGACCTTCAAATACTGAATAAATCAACATATTCTTACCTAATATAGATCAGAGTGCAGGGCCGAGTACTACTGGCAGCTACATATTTCAATATAACTATAAATAGATCAATAGTCATTTATACTATCCAACAGTATTATTCCAGTCGTCAGGTTTCATTAGTATCATAAGGTTAATTCAACATCTGTTTAGCATTGAGATTTTAATCTTGATAATTCAGATGAAAAACCAATCAACGTCCTCTTACTGTCTCAGTTTATTATGGAGAGACAGAGGACGGTGAGCACATCCAGGCCTGAAGATGAACTTACCTCCATATTCCAAATCCTCCTGAATTTAGTGGGTCCACAGTGTTGGGCAGTGGATGCTCCTCTGGCGGTGCTTGCTGTAATTTCTAACTTTGGACTGTTATGGTTCAAAATATTGGGGATGGAGACAAGAGAAAAACCACAATAACAACACTGGTCCGGCCGGGTTAAGTCAAACGATGATTTTAATAGTCACACACGTGGGAGATGGACACTGTATGCAGACAGCCTCAGATCTCCAAATGGTGGAGCATTGCTCAAACTCTTATAGCCTCTGGTGCCCCCACCTTATCATAAAAAGCCTAAACATTCACATGCTTTCTCTCACACGGCGCCTAAGCTACGACCTTGGCTCCCTGTTTATCTGCTCCTGCTGAGATGGGGCAGAAAACTCCAGTATATTCTGTTCTCTTCTAATCAGACAAATAAGGCGATGACTTTCTGCAAACAGTATTTCTTATAACTCAGCAGTATAATGCATCATAAAACAATATCATTCATCCACAATAAATCAGCAGTCTACTTTAATGCAAATCAGTTTAACTAATGCAATAGTTGTCAGCTTCTTCTAATTCAGGAGAATAATGCAAACTAAAACTACATAATAATTCACAATCTTTAGTTAGGGGTATAACATGGCATAAAATAATATTATAATCTAACAGGACTCCCCAGAGCGACTCTTCAGATGATGTCTTCAAAGTTAAAGATGATTTACTTTCGTCAAAGACATTCAAAGATAAACTCTGTTTTAGCACTCCGTGTCTCTCTAAACACAAGCGTCCAGTCCTTTTACCCTCTCTCAGCTGCAGTAACAGGTATCCAGGGGGACTTCGGTCTCCGCTCTAGATAGGTTAATTTCATTAAAAAATGTAAATGTGATGACGCGTCACCGCTGACAGCCCTGGTTTAGGTATGAACACAAAACCAAAATCAAAGATGAAAAGCAGCACAAAAAGTGGTCGTCATGGTGATTCTACTGTAGAAACATGAGCAGGTATAAACAGAGGCTGCAGCCTGGCTGCTCATCACTGCCAAATGTAATTTAATGTAATGCGTTACTTTCCAATACATTCAAATACAGGAACATCATTGCTGCTGTATTTAATAACACTGTGTGTGTTTGTTATACTGAGCTTAGGTTAAAAACTGAAAATAATAAAGTAATTTAATGTTTTTACATTTTAGGCCTTTTGCTTGTAAGCTCAGAAGTCACACATACCATATGATACCCACACAGACAAGAGTCTCAATCAGCTTTCACAACACACAGGAAACAACCTTTAAATGACTTTTTCATATATCAGATAAACTTGACTGATAATAACAACCTGATCTTATGTGAACAAAAACAGCTGAAACAGTGTAACAGACACAGGCTCTTCTGTTTTCTATTAACCGATAATAAATAACACTTACACACTTCATTTTAATATTAGTATCACTCTGTCGTTTATAGTGATTCAAGAATTGTATTATTAAAGTCATTTTTTAAAATCATTTCTTGTTTTTCTGTTGTGTATTTACTCTGTGTAGGCAGCTTCTGTGTCAGTACTTGAGTCCACAACAAATTTCCCTGAGGGGACAATAAAGTATATCGTATCATTTATCCTCAAATGTTTATTTCTATTTTATTTCAATTTTCTGTTTTCACTGACTTCTTAACTCTGAGTAGCATGACACTACTTTGACGTTAAATATTTCAGTCAGAGAAAATGAGCTTTGTTGCTTTGTTGTCCTCTCAGTCCCAAAGGTGGAGGTGAATTCAGGGGTGGAGTCTGTCCAGCTGCCCTGTAAAACCACACTTCACCTGCCTGAAGACGTCAGAGTGGAGTGGACGGACAGAAAAAACAGGAAGGTCCACGTGTTTGAGGATAACTCTGATCAGCCTGAAGAACAGCACCAGGTCTACAGAGACCGAACGAAGATGAAGAGAAACTTACTGGAACCTGGAGACCTCAGTCTGACCCTGAATCACCCCACAGAAGAAGATGCAGACACCTACACCTGCACCGTCTACAGCAGGAGGGGAAGAGTCCTGATGAAGGAAAGAGTGCAGCTTTATGTCGGAGGTCAGTGATGTAGAACTGAGAGGAAACGAGTCAGCTACACACTTGATTTACTGTCTGAAACAAATGTTTAGAACTTTCTGTTGGGTCTGTCTAGCACCACCTACCACTACCCACCGCTGGAACGAGACAATTTAACTACACCACGAAAGCATTGAACACCAAGTAGGCAAAGTTCGTTGGGCTACTCATGCATGAGGGAGGCCTGCCCAGAGCCAAGTGTCGTTCCACCCACTTGACCTCCGTCAGACTCTCAGCCAGGTTCCCCATAGCACTCCTTTTATTGAGGTCACATGAATATGCATAGGTTCATTAACATATGACGTCCACATACAAACAAAGAGTACCTTGCCTGTGCGTTGTGTAAGTGTGTGTGTGTGTGTGTGTGTAAGTATATGTGTGTGTGTGGGAGAATGTGAACCTGTGAAGACTCCCCAAAGCTGGTGCCAGGAGTCTAGCGGTCCATCTAAACAAAAGGCTCTTATACTTAACCAGATACAGAGTAGGTGTCCTCCTATACCATAAATCAGTAAGAGAAGATATAACCTCTCTCCTGACCTTAAGTTGTGTGTGAATGCCAGAGCACTCTGGAATGCACACAAAGTTTGCAGACTATTAAGGATCAAACCTCTACCAATCTACAACTAATTATAAAACTCTAAGCATATATGAGTAGATATTTCTAAGCATAAATGACAATCAACAATACAAATCTAACACTTTCCACCTTTAAAAATGCAAACCACAGTTTTAAAACTAAATTTACTTTTGACTCTTTGACTGTTGTGAATCTATCAAAGCAGAAATCCAACAGGGCTTTAGAACCCAGTTTGGTTCGACACTCAGAAACAAGAAAACACAAAAATGTCCCAGTTCTCTTATAACTCCTGTAAGATACAGAATGAGCTTCAAATGCATAAGTCCAGAGATGAATAAAAACCTCTTTTTCAAGGGAGACCTGGCCCAGATAGGCAGCAGCAGGTGTCTCACAGTTACAGAAATTACGCAATTAAACACAGGCAGCAACAACACGCATGCAACAATAAATGAAAAAATAAAATAAAATAAAATTCAGTAAAATTCAATAAAGTTAAAAAAATAAATAAAAAAATTCAGTTAAAATAACAATCAGTCTAATTGAAACAGTTGCATGTTATGGACTTGGCCTCAAGGATTCGTAGTTTAGATTTAAAAGCACTTAATGAAATGAATTCAGTCATTTTCCTTCTGCAGTTTGTTCCAGGCCAAGGGTGCTAAATGGACAAAAGCTCTTTTACCAAGTTCAGTTCGGGCAAATGTAACAGAAAGCAACAAGTAACCATGCGGACGAAGAGAATACCGACCAGCATGTTTCATTACAAGCAGGGAACATATATAAGAAGGCAGCAACCCAAGTATCGCCTTATACATATAAAACTGTATAAATGACAGTTCCTCCGACTTACCAAAGCAGGCCGTCCTACCTGAGAGTATAACTCAGTGGTGAGTCTGAGATTTACGGTTAGTGATGAACCTCAGAGAAGCATGATACACAGAATCAACCATTCGAAGATATTGAGCAGAAGCATTCATATATAGAATATCACCATAATCCAGCACAGGCAAGAATGTTGCAGCAACAAGCCGCTTCTTTGTATTAAAAGAGAAACACAACTTATGTTGAAAATAAAATCTCAGTTTTAACTTCAGATTTTTCACAAGATTCTCTACATGTGGTTTGAAGGTGAGCGAGTCACCAATTAAGATTCCCAGATATTTATAGGTGTGAAATGACGACCAACAGTAAAATGTTGGACTGCCGAGTTCATACTGTGCTGTGAAAAACTATTGGCTCCTTCCTGATTTCATATTTTTCCCATATTTGTCACAATTAAATGTCTCAGACCATCAAACTAATTTTACTATTAGAGAAAGACAACCTGAGGAAATAGAAAATGCAGCTTTTTATTAAATCTTGTGTGTTTTAGGCCATTTTATCAAATATTCCAAAACCTTCATTTTGTTTTGTTTTTTAGCCACTCAGAGGTCGACTTACTGGCATGTTTCAGATCATTGTCCTGCTGCCTGAGTGCTCTTAAGCTTCAGGGCATGAACTGATGTCCTGATGTTCTCCTTCAGGATGTTTTGTTGGAAGGCAGAGGTCATGGTTCATCAGTTACAGGAAGTCATCCTGAATCAAAACGGGACTCAAACCTTCCATAAAGTTCAGCTTTTATCTCATCTTTAGATGTTCTGGGTTCTTCTGTGACCTCCTGGATGAGTCGTTGATGTGCTCTTGAACTAATCTGTTTCTGAGTTTTCTCCATGTGTGGATGATGATGGTCCTCACTGTGACTTTACAGGAGTCCCAAAGCCTTAGAAATGTCTCTGTAAGCATTTCCACACTGACAGACATCACTGACTTTGTTTCTCGGCTGTTTCTTTAGATCGTGTCATGATGTGCTGCTGTTTGAGATTCACTTTGTCTGACAGCTTCTATTTAAGTGAATCCTTGATTCAGCAGGTCTGTCAGTAATCAGAGCAGCTTGTGGCAGTGAAATGTATTTCATCACAGTTCATTCAGGATTTTTGATCCATGGCCAGATAGCTTTGGATAGCTTTGATCTTTAATTAATGAAATCCACATTTCAAAACTATGTTTGGAATTTACTTGTGTTGTGTGGATTCTGGAAAGGGACAAATACTGCAGCACTGTACTAAGACTAAACTGAGGGAAGACACACAGCTCGATGCAGGTGGAGCACCTGAGAGAGGAGCAGGTAAACACAGGAGGACAGAGAGGAGATTAAAATGAAAAAAGAGGGTGAGTAACCCAACAGCATGCAGGAGAAACTCAAAGAAGAACTCAGCCAGGATCTGTCGCCCTCCTGTGGTCATTTTATAGAAACTACAAGATACAATAATGGATTACACAGCTCTCAGTCTCCTTTATATAACTCAACTTCTGGATTCAGTAAACTTTAAACATGGTGGTAGCCTGCAGAGATCAGATTGAACAGGGCCTAAATGTGAAGTTCCCTCAGAAAAGCAAAAAAATGTCTTCATTATAATTGAATGCGATTAAGCGGAACATCATGTTTATTGTAATAAAAAGGGTTTTTTTCCCACCATAAATCTCAAAACCTACAACACAAAGATGAACTACCTTCCTCCTCATTCTGCTCCTCTTATGCAGTCTCTCTCTCTCTCTCTCAGTCCCCCAGGTGGAGGTGGACTCAGGGGTGGAGTCAGTCCTGCTGCTTTTCAAAGCCGCAGTTCACCTGCCCAAAGATGCGAAAGTGGAGTGGAAGCATGATTACTACCACAGGAAGGTTCACGTGTATGAGAACAGCTCTGACCAGCCTCACAAACAGGATCAGGTTTACAGAGACCGAACGACGATGAAAAGTAACCTGCTGAAAACTGGAGACCTCAGTCTGACCCTGAAATACCCCACAGATGAAGACAACCACACCTACACCTGCACCGTCTACAGCAGGTGGAAGAGGATTCTGATGGAGAAACAAGTGACGCTGAAGGTCAGAGGTCAGTGCTGTGGATACAGGTCAGGTGACTGTGGGATCAAATCAAACCATCCATCTATTCAATGCATGTTACAGTGTCAGGAAGTTTGATGTTATTTATTATATATTTAACTAGATGCAAAAAACAGTCATAGCTCCGTCAGAATAACTACAACATGTTTCAGCAGGACTATGAAACATAAAACAGAAGAAGCATTAGTCATCTCAGCTGTCTTCAGCTTGATTTCCAAATGTTAAGACTTCTGCAGTTAACTATGTGATACTTTCAGGATATCTCTGGTGGGTCCGCCCCCTCTAAAACATCTCCAAAGCACCAGTTTTTCTTCTGTGCATGAAAATAAGAGAGCTTCTCTTTCTTCAGTGTGACAGTTACAACATGCACATTAATCCAGAAAAGAGAGTTATGCTAAGAAGAAGCTAATGAACGCTAACTGTGCTGAAAAACATCTCTTTAAAATTTACACGAATATCTCCACTCGGCACCTGGTGAAGGTTACAGTGATGGAAGATTTTCCATCATTACCATTTACACTCTGAGCCTCCAGCAGTTAAACAGGGATCCTGGTCAGGGCTCTAGACTAACCTTTTGACATGGGCGCACCGGTACGCCTAACTTTTTAAAGTTAGGCGTACCGGCACAAAAGTTAGGCGTACTCAAATTTATTAACCGCATCGCTTAACACCGCAGTTTTACATGTGCACTTTCTTTTGGGGGGGGGGAGTCCATACAGACAATATTCATCTCTAAATGATTAACTAACAAACTTGTGCTTAAAGTGCTTTGTCAATATTGTAGAAAATGTTAAACTTAATCATCATCTCGCCTCCTCTGATGACCTGTTTGCTGCTGTCTGCTGCTAAAAGGCCGTGGGGAGAGGGGACACTTGGGCAGTGCATTTATTGCAGCATATAATGTGTTTCCTGGATACACTGTGCTTTTTCAGCATTCAAAGATTGATGGCACCGTGTCAGAGCACTGGCTATGAATTTCAGACAGATCAGGCCTTAACTTAACAAAAAAGTTATCAATAGTTCTTTTCATCTTTTCTTATTACCCACAGCTACATCCACACATGCCTTTGTGTGAAAGTAACTGAGAATAAAACACAGAAAAACATGAAGGAGATTTTCCTGGTCTGGCTTTTTATAGCAGATAACCTTAAAAATATTCTGCAATATTCTGTAATTTTGCATAATTTTAAGAAGTTTAAATTTCTTCAGTATTGAACAGCAGAAATTAGGCTTTCTTGTCCGAGGTCATTTAAGTGAAAAAAGAAAAAGACAGCGCTGTAAACAACGGTAGACTGGTGGGTAATAAGCGAATGAATAATGCAGAAAACAGATTTGAGACGGGAAACTGTTCCTGAAGTACACACTGAGAGCTGTGCAGGAAGTGTGATTTTTATTGTGGTGGAAGCAAAACAGCAAAAGTCAGAGGGAATTCATGACGACATTGATCAAATGTGAAGCGCAGTTTGCTGCTGGCTCGGCGAATTTTGGTTGGAGAGAGACAAAACCTGCAGCTCAGAATCTAGCGCAGATTCTAAAAATAAATATATATATATAGATTCTAAAAATAAATATTTGGTCGCACAGGTGCGACCAAATATTTATTTTTAGTCGCACCACTAAAACATTTGGTCGCACTCTAGGGCCCTGCTGGTAATACGCGGACTTTACTAGAACAAAGCTCATACTGAAAACGTGCAGAGTAATAATCATCTTATTAAACATCTTAGAAAGTAAAGATTCATCAAAGATGAGCAAGAGTGAAAATATAATAATTACGTCCTCCAGACCAGTGGAGGTCCTCAGTGAGTTAGAAAGGCAGAGCTGATTGATCAGCAGCAGCATGAAGCTGAAGGAGCATTTATCAGATCACAGAGTAAATGTCTCAAAGAGGGAGAAAATATTTTAGACATGCATTAAATAGAAATAAGACTCTACAACCAGTGAAAATAATGTGTCACTCACTGATGATACAAAGATATTAAAGTAATGATCTGATTTGTACTGTAACCTTTATAATTCAAGTATGAATAATTCTGCCATCAAACTCTCTTTGCTGTGACTCTGTCTCAAATATGAATCAGTTAAGTGAGGCAGATGGTGGTTATTGTGCCAGATCTGGTTCTCTGAATTAAAACAGCTAAACATGAATAAATCCTCTGCAGCAGTGGCTTTACTGCCGAGTATATTAATAATCTCTCTTAACAACTTTCAAAATTTAAAGTCTCTAAAAATCAGCATCTGTGTGTAATTTCATCGCTCGTCATGATTTTTCTCACCCATGTGTCTAAAGTTCATTCTGCTCTGTATCTACAGGACTCAGAAAACCTGTGTGAAACTTTCTAGGTTTGATCTTAAATCAGCATAAACAGGCGACTGTTGTCAGCTTAAAGATGTTTGGTCTTGATAGAGCAGTGAGACAGAGACAGGAAAACAGGGAGACAGACTGAGGAGTGGACATGCAGCAAAGGGTCAGGCGGCTGCTGTTGGGGCTTCGCTGTGCTACATGGACACATGTTCTACATGCTGAGCAACAGCACATTTCATCCTAACAAGCTTTGTCCTTGGAGATGAGGCTGCATTAAAGGTGGAGGGAAGGTGGAGCCATTTGTTCTGCTTTAAAATGCTGCAGCTCCACTCTGACTTCCTCTGACTTGTCTCTGAGTTTCCATTAGTGTACCTTTGAAAGTTTTATTGAAACAGTGTTGAGCAGAGGGCTATGAAGCAGATCAATGTGTTATTGAGGTGAGTGTGTGTGTGTTGTCATGGTAACAGCTCAGTTTCCGCTTACTGAGCACTGGGCTAATATGTGTGATGTAGAGGAGTCAGAGTGCTGTGTGAAGAAGCTTTAAATAACTCCTTTAGCACGTTAGCAAAGAAAGCCTTGATGATGGACAGGAAACGTCAGATCCTGCCATGATTGATTTAATAAAACAGGAAGTTGAACAGCAGCACTTTCACATTAACATCTCTGAGAAATCACTTGGTTGGCTGACTGTACAAAGTTGAAGCAGCAGTTTTTCTAATGCACCACCTTCATGTTTCCTTCATATTTGAATCCCCCTGTAGATGCTGACAGGTAACCATGTCACACAGAGCTCAAGCCTTTGAATCCAGCTGTGACTGTTGATTTTCTATTGAATGGACTTTTTCAAATCCAGCTGTAGGCCTGTGTTTGTGAGCTCATTAACAGCTGTTTGTTTAGAGAGACGTGGTCCTCACAGGACAGCCACTACAAACATATGATTTTATAGAATATGATGCATTACTGCAGATTCAACACAATAGAAAGGATTTGAAATGAGCTCAGCCTTAAACATGTGCAGCAGTAATATTGATCCACAGACACTGATGGGAACATTTTTCTGCACAATAAGTACTTTGACTTTTCATACTTTATGTACAATTTGCCAGTACTGCAGTTTTGTGTGTAGTGAGGTGTTTTCATGGTGTTTTCTTGGTGCTTTTACTAAAGGAAGGCTTCTATCAAATTCTTCCACATGTTGTCAAACTGAGCTGTGTGATGAAGTGAGTGTGACAGAAACACTCAGACTGTGTTTCTCTGCTTCATCAAGTCAAATCTGGTCCTCAGAGACTGAATAAAGTCCTGTCCCACTAACAGCAGCTCCAACAGTCTGTTCACTGCTTTCTTCCTGTCAGTCTTCATCTTTCTGCTGCGTCTCCTCTTCACACTGACCACTTTCTATCTAACAGTGAGCTCCCAGTGAAGCAGCAGCATTCAGCCTGTTAGAGTCAACACAAATGTCTCCATCCAAGCTCATGTTGTGCTTTGTTGTCCTCTCAGTCCCCCAGGTGGAGGTGGATTCAGGGGTGGAGTCTGTCCAGCTGCCCTTCAACACCACACTTCACCTGCCTGAAGACGCTAAAGTGGAGTGGGTGGACAGTGATGGTGATAACGTCCACGTGTATGAGAACGGCTCTGACCGGCCTGAAGAACAGCACCAGGCTTACAGAGACCGAACGAAGATGAATGAAGACCTGCTGAAAACTGGAGACCTCAGTCTGACCCTGAAACACCCCACAGATGGAGACAACAGGACCTACACCTGCACCGTCTACAGCAGGGAGGGAAACATCCTGCTGAAGAGAAAGGTGGAGCTGAAAGTCAGAGGTCAGTGCTGTAGATACAGGTCAAAGGTCAGAGGTCAGACTCATGATGGTGGTTCAGTCTCAGTGGGCTAGAGTATCATGTTTTTATGGCTCACATTTAAAGTGTTCCAGCTCTAATGTACAGCTGTCATATTAGAAATAGAAGCAGCTCTGATTTTAGTGCTCAAAGAAATCTATGAAGTTATGAATTCACACATGAACAGTTTTCTGCAGCGTTCCTCTCGGCCTTATTTGCAGCTCCACTCTTGTTTTTGCTCTAATAATTATTTCTCTCCATGAGCTGTTTCTCTGCCTGAAGGAGGCGCCACTCCATCGCTTCATTTAGTGCAGAACAAGAGTCACATGATGCTGCTCTGAACACCAATCACACTTTGTACAGCTCATGTTGTGTTTGTTGTCCTCTCAGTCTGTCAGGTGGAGGTGGAGAAGGGGGCGGAGTCTGTCCAGCTGCCCTTCAAAACCACACAAAACCTGCCTGAAGATGCTGAAGTGGTGTGGCAACGCTATGAACCTAAATATAGGAAGGTCCACGTGTATGAGAACGGCTCTGACCAGCTTGAAGAACAGCACCAGGATTACAGAGACAGAACGAAGATGAATGAAGACCTGCTGAGAACTGGAGACCTCAGTCTGACCCTGAAACACCCCACAGAGAGAGACAGTGGGAGATATGACTGTGGACTGTATAACAGGAACATCTGCTTCAGATCAAAGAAAGTGCAGCTCATAGTCAAAGGTCTGTGTGTGTGCGTGTGTGTGTCTGTGTGTGTGTGCGTGTGTGTGCGTGCGTGTGTGTGCGTGTGCGTGTGTGTGCGTGTGTGCGTGTGTGTGTTGTTAAGGTTCACATAATTGAGGAAGGAGAGTACAAACAACCAGGTCCAGAAGATCTTGGTCAAACAATTGATTTTAATGAATACACGCGTGGGAAGACCATTCTGTACGCAGACAGGAATTAATCTTCGACTTAATCAAAGCATACACAGATTTTTATAGCATCAGGGTTTGAATTAACGACGCCCCTTCATACGTCACAGACAGAATATATACACACATCAAATCAAAACCACAATGACTTTTAACACAGTTTAAAAGAACGTTGTCTTCTATCTTCATGGCCGGTACTTCCTGTCACTGCCGGATGCTCTCTTGTCATCTTGACACCTCAGCAGCAGTTCTGCGACAAACTGCTCTTTTGCAACCCCGAGCAAAACATGATTAAACTTCCACCTATAAATGATTCTCTCTAACTGAGTGTGTGTGTGTGTGTGTGTGTGTGTGTGTGTCGTCCTCAAATGTTCTCTCATCTCACCCGTTGCACTTCTGACCTTTTACCAGACCACAGGCTCATCCTTATGTGTAACAACCTAACTGAAACTACATGTACTATGTTGAATAAATGTTTTAATCAAGAACCTCTACTAAAAGTTTAGTAAAAGAATATAAAAGTATAACAGACAATTTGAATAACCTAGTAATTCAAATAGCCTCGTCTAACCTGCTCCTCAGAATGACTTTCGGTTTCAGTTCTGCAAACTCTCTGCAACTTCCTGTCAACTGCTGCAACTTAGTCTTTCTGAAAGACACACACTGTTTAAACCTCTGAATACAATATCAATGCTGCAGATTATATTATTAATGCAATGGTAATGATGATGATTATTTAACAATAGCAGTAAAATAATTTCCCTGCTCCACAGTGTGTGTGTGTGTGTGTGTGTGTGTGTGTGTGTGTGTCTCTCTGACTGTCTTGTGTCTCCTCTGCAGGGAGAGTTCAGGTCCAGGATCAAACAGGGGACATCAGGAACAGAAGCAGCTCCATTGATCCGACTCCTCTGATGGCTGATCAATCAGTTTGATCTGTGTGTTCTTTGATTATTGATCAGTGATGTCAGAGTGGAGTCAGTGTGATGTTGTTGTTGTGTGTTTGAGACTTTTAGTGTCCATGAAGGTCTCTGCTGCCGTAGATCCTCTGAACTGTGACAGAGGTCTCACTCTGGAGGAAACTCTCAGCACTTTCCAGCAGCTCCTCCATCATGGAGGACGTTCCCTCACTGTAACAGGTGGAGGAGAGAGGAGAGGAAGCATAATAGGAACTAATAGGAATGCAGCAAGTAGACAATCAGAAATGATCAACAGTTGTTCTTGTTGTGGTCATTAAGGGTTTCCTATCAGAAACAGTCAGCAGTCAGAGAAACTGGGAACTCTGTGATCCACAAAACACACGAGCAGACGAGAAGAGACCTCTTGGTGAAGCGGCTCTCCACTCTTTATTTTTCTGGTCTCAGACAGTGTTTCAGACTGAACTCAAAGTGAAGTAAAGGAAACTGTGACAGAGGTGTAACCTCTCTCAGAGGTGTTCAAGTTTTTTCAGAAGGAAGTACAGAAAAAATATCTGACATTTTAAAAAGATTTAATTTGCTTCAGTGGGTGAAAGTACAAGTTACAGCACTGGACCTCTGTGTGAAATCAACCATCTGTCTTCACACAAAGGATGATTCTGATTGGGCCGTACAGTTTTTATACTGCGACAATAACAAGCATTATTATGTCCATCTTCTTCCAGAACCAACATGGCAGTCTGCTGTATCCCTACGGATCCTTTCTTCGTTCATGTCCAAATTCGCCTCGTATTTGCTCCTTCCTCTGTAAGAAAGAGAAAAGAAAATCACCTTCCTGCCTAGCCTTCATTATTTAATAGTATCCTGCTGCTGATTCTAAGATCTAGTTCAGGACATTCTGTTCAGACTCCCTTTGGTCCAGAGAATATCTTTATAACCATTATCTAGTGTGATGTGTAAGCATGCAGCAAAAGGACCCTTAATCACTCTACGTCTGCTCTTCAATATTTCAGCCCAGTCATAGCTCTGGATGAAGCTTTTGACCCTAAAAACACGAATCACTCGATTACAAACGCACGGCATTGTGTATATAAAAATAATAAAACGGCTTTATTTAATCATTTTCAACCCCAACAAGTGTGGCTGTTTAAATAAGCCAGGCTGCTATTTCAGAAAATGCTGACCTGCTGTTTCCAAACCCTCTCTGTGGTTTACAGAAAAATACATTTTCAACATGGACCAAAATCTCTGAGCAATGTGCCATGAAGGCAAATGGCTGTTAAACTCAATCCTTCTGAGGACTCCTTCATCAGTCTGTCATCTACAGTACTGTGGAGATTATTTACATGTTTATGTGATGAAAATAAACTTGTATTATCAATTTTTATTTTTTTGGTATTTTTGGGTAGAATATTAAATACAGAGATGTGATAATATTTGATTGTTTTGCTCTGAGATATGAATTACAGGTGTCTATCCCTTCCATACATGCGAGTGCTGTGGCCCTGACACCATTGTGGTATAAGCACCAATAAAAGTCCACACTCATCTTCATTATTAAGGCCATCTACAAAGTGCAACACCAACAAAACACAATAAAGTTTGGTGACTGTGTTTTTAATGGACATCTACTTTAAATTACTTCCTCAAAGTGTGTCGAGTTCATCACTGTAAATTTATATATTAGTAAAAATGTTGAGGAAAAAAGCAGGTACTGAGGAACTTTTATATTTTCACGGTAAGAAGAAATAATTTAATAATTCTCCTAATTAAAAAAATTCACATTTTTATTCATCGCGTCAGAATGATCGATAGGACTAGATGGCCGTGCAGTATAAAGTGATCTGGGGGAAACGCCACTGTATGTGAGTGAAGCAGCAACATGTTTTTGTGGTGTTGCACTTTGGGGAGGGTCCCTGAGCACTTCTCCCACAACCAGCCACACCTGGAGACCAGCGGTATTTTTTTCACATCCACCTTAATGTTGTGTATCAGCCGCTGATGGTTCTCTGATAACCTTTCTTATGTGTTATTGATCCCGGAAGTTCAAATATGTGACATTAATTCAAACTTATGTGGTTCTTTAATTAAATGAAAGGATAAACATGATCCAAACTGAAACCAAATGGAGGCTCTGCTCTTTCCACGGTGACTCATGCACCACCCACGCCCCAGAGAGTTTATCAACTTCAAGTTCAGACTAAGACTCGGAGCATGTTGAACCGGTTTACTGGATCAGAGATTGGGCAGGAAATACTCTCTGTTCGTTAGCAGTGAGGCAGGAATGGCTGAGTGTTAAGATGTGGATTCACTCAGTTATGAGTGGAGTGATCAGGACTCTGTGCTGGCTGTTCTGCTTTGAAGAATGATGAAAAAGTTGCTGCCGTTCCTACTCCTTGGTAAGAAACTCCGAAAATATGGAAAAGTTTCAGAGTTTGGAAACTGCGCATTTCAGACAGGAAGGGTTTACAGCAGCCGTGTAAATGTGTTATTAGTGTTTTGGTGGTTTGTATGAACAGAGTAGCCTTATGAGTGATGGTTTGAGACAGTCTACGACCCATGATAACCTCCTCATAGGAGGTTATCTCATAGGAGGTTATATGATTGTGGGAGCCTTCACTGTAAAATATGACAAACTCGAATTAATGTTTTCTGGTGTCCATGGGGACAGTGTAGCCATGACCTCACCAGCTGGTAATGTGCAAAGTACCAAATTGTGAACAAATGCAATGCAAAATTATGAATAAAATGTTTTTGCAGGAATTTCTTCCAATTGAATTCCCAAAAAGAGAGAGTCAAACTATATTATTTTATAATTATTATATTGTATTACTGTGTGCAGGACAGACCCAAAAAGAAAAAAATGTACATATGCAGTTCAGTTACCATGACTACTGACGCTCACAGAAAAGTTTTACCCTTGGGGCCTGTGTAGGCTAGAGGTGGGAACCAATACTCACTGTTGGCCTCTGTTCCACATGGAGGCCAGTGTGGTTGTCTGTGGGAAAATCCACCATGCATTGCCCATAGAAATCTCTACAACTGATATTGTGGTTCATTGTTGTCTCAGACCAGCAGGTGGAGGTGAAGGTGGAGGAAGGCTCAGAGTCTGTCATCCTGCCCTGCAAAACAACACCTGACCTGCCTGAGGACACCACAGTGGAGTGGACTCGCTCTGACCCAGAACTCATGGTGGCCCATGTGTATTCAAACAGGAGTGACAACCTTAAGAACCAGGACAACCTTTACTGTGGTCGCACTAAGATGAATGAAGACCTGCTGAGAACTGGAGACCTCAGCCTGACCCTGAAATACCCCACAGAGAGAGACAGTGGAGGATACATCTGCACCATCTACAGGGACAAAGACATCCTGAGACAGAAAGTAGTGCTGCACCATGTCAGAGGTCAGTGCTGTAGAAACAGATCATTATTGCAGACATTTTAAGAGATACTTAATATTGATAACATACTTAATATTGAAAGATACTTAATATTGATAACATCTTAACAGATACTCTGACCCGTAACTATCATGAAATGCTTCGAGTGGAAGTAGACACCTTTCGCACATGCGTGGTACGGATCAGGTAGTGACATGTACAAGCTGTTCTTCTTCTGTGGTGGTAAACAGCAGGCTGACATGGAAACATGTGCTGACAGTAAATGTTGCAGCAGCTTCAGTAAATGTTTCTCCTTGAGTTGTGCTCAGTCATGTGGTGGAGAGCTTCAGATGTTCAGAGCAGACACATGAGATCTTCATGGTTTCTGTGCTGATGTGTGTGAGACATGGCCGACTGTGGAGGCTCAGGCTGTCTGTTCTTCTGCTCTTCATCCAACATGTCTGGAGCACTTTACAGGATGCTGCAGACTAGTTACCAAAGAACGAGTCAGGAACACATCAGGAACAAACTGAGACACTATCTGACTGAGACTAGAAGACAATGAGGGGACAGGGAGGTCATGTGACCATCACAGCTGCTGCTGATGTCATCATGTTGTGCTTTGTTGTCCTCTCAGTTTACCAGGTGGTGGTAGACTCAGGGATGGAGTCTGTCGTGCTGCCCTGCAAAACCACACTTCGCCTGCCTAAAGATGCTAAAGTGGAGTGGAAGGACAGAGATGACAGGAAGGTCCATGTGTATGAGAACGGCTCTGACCAGCCTGAAGAACAGGACGATGAATACAAGAACCGAACAAAGATGAAAAGAAACTTACTGGAACCTGGAGACCTCAGTCTGACCCTGAAACACCCCACAGATGGAGACCACTCCACCTACATCTGCACCATCTACAACAGGAAGGGAAACATTCTGATGAAGAAAGAAGTGCTGCTCACTGTCAGAGGTCAGTGCTGTAGATACAGGTCAAAGGTCAGAGGTCAGACTCATGATGGTGGTTCAATTCAATTCAATTCATCCATCCATCCATCCATCCATCCATCTTCATCCGCTTTATCCGAGGCCGGGTCGCGGGGGCAGAAGCCTAAGCAAAGAGGCCCAGACCTCCCTCTCCCCAGCCACCTCCTCCAGCTTATCCGGGGAACACCAAGGCGTTCCCAGGCCAGCCGAGAGATATAATCTCTCCAGCGTGTCCTGGGTCTGCCCCAGGGCCTCCTCCCGGTGGGACATGCCTGGAACACCTCACCCAGGAGGCGCCCAGGGGGCATCCTTGTCAGATGCCCGAACCACCTCAGCTGGCTCCTTTCGATGTGGAGCAGCAGCTGCTCTACTCTGAGCTCCTCCCGGATGGCCAAACTTCTCACCCTATCTCTAAGGGAGAGGCCAGCCACCCTTCGGAGGAAGCTCATTTCTGCCACTTGTAGCCGCGATCTCGTTCTTTCGGTCACTACCCACAGCTCGTGGCCATAGGTGAGGGTAGGAACGTAGATTGACCGGTAAATTGAGAGCTTCGCTTTTACACTCAGCTCCCTCTTCACCACGACGGACCGGTGCAACATCCGCATTACTGCAGCTGCAGCCCCAATCCGTCTGTCGATCTCCGGCTCCCTTCTCCTATCACTCGCGAACAAGACCCCGAGATACTTGAACTCCTCCACTTGGGGCAGGAACTCATCCCCGACCCGGAGTGGGCACTCCACCCTTTTCCGGCTGAGAACCATGGCCTCAGATTTGGAGGTGCTGATCCTCATTCCCGCTGCTTCACACTCGGCTGCGAACCGCTCCAGTGCGAGCTGGAGGCCCTCACCCTATGAAGCCAACAGAACCACATCATCCGCAAAAATCAGAGATGAGATTCTGAGGCCACCAAAGCGAAAGCCCTCAGCTGTCATGAATCGCTGTGCGGCAGGCAGGAGTTGGACCCAAATTGCAGGACTCACAGACTCGGGGAGGTGAACTCAAAACACAGCTTTATTTGCTGGCAGGGAAAAAACAGACAAACTAAACTGGGAACAACAAACTAAGCACTCACAGAGAGACACAGGGAGATCCACACAGCATGAGGGACGACGCGACACTGACTCAGAGAAGCACAGGGTTTAAATACACTGGGAAGTAACGAGGGGAATGAGACACAGAAGGAGGGCACAGCTGGGAGAAATCAGGACTGACGAGACAAGCAAAGCAGGACACATTCACATAAGACACGGACCATCAAAGTAAAACAGGAAGTATCATACAGAGACGCAAACTTGACACAGTGGAGACAGCAACTAAGAAACACAGAGACATAAACCATAAGGCAGAGGACTCTAAGAACCGAGAGACACAGAGGGGAACTCAAACATGCAGACACAGACTACACAGAACAGAGGGGACACAGAGAAACATGAAGGGCAAGGGATCGAAACTAGAAACCATAGAATAACTCACACAAGTACAATATTACAAACATCGCAAGGAACTAAAAACGCTGGGTCAGGGGACCCAGGACCATGACATCAGCCACTTGGCTGCGCCTAGAAATCCTGTCCATAAAAATTATGAACAGAACCGGAGACAAAGGGCAGCCCTGGCGGAGCCCATCACCCACCAGGAACGAGTCCGACTTATTGCTGGCAATGCGAACCAAGCTCTTACAACAGTTGTATAGGGATCGAATGGCCCGTAACAATGGGCCAGACACCCCATACTCCCGCAACACCTCCCACAGGACACCCCGAGGGACACGGTCGAATGCCTTCTCCCACTCCACAAAACACATGTAGACTGGTTGGGCAAACTCCCATGCACCCTCAAGTATCCTCGAGAGGATAAAGAGCTGGTCCAGTGTTCCGCGACCAGGACGAAAACCGCATTGTTCCTCCTGTATCCGAGGTTCGACTAACGGACGAACTCTCCTTTCCAGCACCCTGGCATAGACTTTCCCAGGGAGGCTGAGGAGTGTGATCCCTCTGTAGTTGGAACACACCCTCGGGTCCCCCTTCTTAAAGATGGGGACAATCACCCCGGTCTGCCAGTCCACAGGTACTGCCCCTGATCTCCACGCAACATTGCAGAGGCGTGTCAACCAGGACAGCCCTACAACGTCCAGAGCCTTCAGGAACTCGGGGCGGACCTCATCAACACCAGGGGCTCTGCCACCAAGGAGTTGTTTAACTGCCTCAGTGACCTCGCCCCCGGAAATTGGGGGGTCATTCCCCTCATCCCCAGACTCTGCTTCCTCCTCGGAAGACGTGTCAGTGGGATTAAGGAGGTCCTCGAAGTATTCCTTCCACCGCCTGACAATTTTCTCAGTCGACGTCAGCAGCGCACCGCCAGCACTATACACAGTGCAGGTAGAGCACCGCTTTCCCCTCCTGAGACGCCTGACGGTTTGCCAGAATCTCTTCGAGGCAGTCCGAAAGTCTTTTTCCATGGCCTCTCCGAACTCCTCTCACACCCGAGTTTTTGCTTCAGCCACTGCCCGAGCCACATTCCGCTTGGCCTGTCGATACCTGTCGGCTGCCTCCGGAGTCCCACAGGCTAGCCAAGCCCGATAGGACTCCTTCTTCAGCCTGGTGGCTCCCTTCACCTCTGGTGTCCACCATTTGGTTAGGGGATTACCACCACGGCAGGCACCAACCACCTTGCGGCCGCAGCTCAATGCAGCAGCTTCGGCAATGGAGACGCTGAACATGGTCCATTCGGACTCAATGTCCCCAGTCTCCCTCGGAATGCTGTTGAAGCTCTGCCGGAGGTGTGCGTTGAAGATCTCGCGGACTGGGGCCTCTGCTAGACGTTCCCAGCACACCCTCACTACGCGTTTAGGTGCACCAGGTCTGTCCAGCGTCCTCCCCCGCCACCTGATCCAACTCACCACCAGGTGGTGATCAGTTGACAGCTCAGCCCCTCTCTTTACCCGAGTGTCCAGAACATATGGTCGCAGGTCTGGTGATACGATTACAAAATCGATCATCAACCTACGGCCTAGAGCGTCCTGGTGCCACGTGCACTTATGGACACTCTTATGTTCGAACAGGGTGTTCGTTATGGCCAAACTGTGATTAGCACAGGAGTCCAATAACAAAGCACCGCTCGGGTTCAGATCAGGGAGGCCGTTCCTCACAATCACGCCCCTCCAGGTCTCGCTGTCGTTACCCACGTGAACATTGAAGTCTCCCAGCAGGACAACAGAGTCTCCAGGTGGAGCACCTTCCAGCACCCCCCCCCCCCCAGGGACTCTAAGAAGGCTGGGTACTCCGAACTGCCACTCGGCGCATAAGCGCAGATGACAGTCAGGACCCGTTCCCCGACCCTAAGGCACAGGGAACAAACCCTCTCATCCACCGGGAAAAACCCCAACGTACCGGCAGCAAGCCAAGTGGATATTAGAATACCCACCCCAGCCCGCCGCCTCTCACCAGGGGCAACTCCAGACTGAGACAGAGTCCAGCCCCTCTCCAGGAGACTGGTTCCAGAGCCCAAGCCATGCGTAGAGGTGAGCCCGACTATATCTAGCCGGTACCTCTCAACCTCACGCACTAACTCAGGCTCCTTCCCCACCAGAGAGGTGACATTCCATCTCCCTATTGCCAGTCTTGGCAGCCCGGGGTCAGTCCGCCAGGGCCTCCGCTCCTGGCCGCCACCCGGCACACAATGTACCCGACCCCTATGGCGCCTCCTGCGGGTGGTGGGCCTGCGGGAGGATGGGCCCATGTCTCCTCTTCGGGCTGTGCCCGGCCGGGCCCCATGCACTAAGGCCTGGCCACCAGACGCTCGCACTCGGGCACCCTCCCCGGGCCTGGCTCCAGGGCGGGGCCCCGGTAACCCTATCCCGGGCAGGGTAAACTGTTCCGTCGATATTCTTTTCATAAGGGTCTTCTGAATCGCTCTTTGTCTGGTCCCTCACCCAGGACCAATTTGCCATGGGAGACCCTACCAGGGGGCAAAAGCCCCCAGACAACATAGCCCCTGGGATCCCTGGGACACACAAACCCCTCCACCACGATTAGGTAGCGATTCAAGGAGGAGATTCAATTCAATTCAATTCAATTTTATTTATATAGCGCCAAATCACAACAAAAGTCGCCTCAAGGCGCTTCATAGATACAGAGAAAAACCCAACAATCATATGACCCCCTATGAGCAAGCACTTTGGCGACAGTGGGAAGGAAACACTCCCTTTTAACTGGAAGAAACCTCCGGCAGAACCAGGCTCAGGGAGGGGCGGGGCCATCTGCTGCGACCGGTTGGGGTGAGAGAAGGAAGATAGGATAAAGACATGCTTTGGAAGAGAGACAGAGGTTAATAACAGATATGATTCAATGCAGAGAGGTCTATTAACACATAGTGAGTGAGAAAGGTGACTGGAAAGGAAAAACTCAATGCATAATGGGAATTCCCCAGCAGCCTATGTCTATTGCAGCATAACTAAGGGAGGATTCAGGGTCACCTGGTCCAGCCCTAACTATATGCTTTAGCAAAAAGGAAAGTTTTAAGCCTAATCTTAAAAGTAGAGATAGTGTCTGTCTCCTGAATCCAAACTGGAAGCTGGTTCCACAGAAGAGGGGCCTGAAAACTGAAGGCTCTGCCTCCCATTCTACTTTTAAATACTCTAGGAACAACAAGTAGGCCTGCAGAGCGAGAGCGAAGTGCTCTAATAGGGTGATATGGTACTACAAGGTCATTAAGATAAGATGGGGCCTGATTATTTAAGACCTTGTATGTGAGGAGCAGGATTTTGAATTCAATTCTGGATTTAACAGGAAGCCAATGAAGGGAAGCCAAAACAGGAGAAATATGCTCTCTCTTTCTAGTCCCTGTCAGGACTCTTGCTGCAGCATTTTGGATTAGCTGAAGGCTTTTCAGCGAGTTTTTTGGACATCCTGATAATATCAAATCAAATCACTCTTATTGTCACATCACATGTGCAGGTACATTGGTACAGTACATGTGAGTGAAATTCTTGTGTGCGAGCTTCACAAGCAACAGAGTTGTGCAAAATCCAATAACGTAAAACAAGCAAAATATAAGAATGGCTAAATCTGAAACTAATAAATATATGTACAATATATATATATGCATATAGTATATGCATTTCTGGATGTGTATACTAAATATGTTTTCTGCGTGTGTGTGTGTGTATACATATTTTACAAATTAAATAGAGCAAACAATAAAATAAAATATATAAAAATATACAGAGTTGAGACATGTGCAAAACAGTGGCATTACTGTACAGTACGAAGTGCATAATGTTGAAGTTCCAGTAGTGAAGCTGAGGTGTCTATGAAGTGTTCAGCAGTCTGATGGCCTGGTGAAAGAAGCTGTCTCTCAGTCTGCAGACTGTAATAATGAATCACAGTCGTCCAGCCTGGCAGTAATAAATGCATGAACTAGTTTTTCAGCGTCACTCTGAGACAGGATATTTCTAATTTTAGAGATGCTGCACAAATGGAAGAAAGCAGTCTTACATATTTGTTTAATATGTGCGTTGAAGGACATATCCTGGTTCAGTCTCAGTAGCTCCATCCAATAATGTTACAGTGTTAGCTTGTCTGATGTTTGTGGCTGTTTTGGTTTTTATTTGATTTCCACCCAAATGTAAAAGCTTCATCAGATGAACTGTAGGAGCAAAGTTCATGTGTGAGACTTCATCTGAAAGGTAACATCTTCTAGTTTCTGAACATGTGTTTGTTTAGCATGTGGCTAAAACACAGGCTAAGCTAAGTCAGTTCAAATATCAGTAAAAACCTTCTTTGGTCCTCATCTATAATCAGTCATATCTGAGTCACAATAACTAGAAGATGATTTCTAGCAGAAGTGTGAAAATCTCCACATCGGCTGGATTATATCTATAGCAGCAAACAGCAACTGATGCACAAAGCTTTGTCTCTGTTAATAAAGTTGGATCAGTTCAAATAGTTTGTTGTTCTGCACTTGAAAGCAGCATATACCGTTAACAAACAAGAGCTTCACAGAGCTTCAGACTATCTCGTGCTCTGTTCCCTAATGTTAGCAAGTTTAGTGACAAGTAAATAATATTTAAAGATTTCCAGGAGGGAAATACTCGTGTGTGATTAATTTGAAGTGTTTCAATATGAGTCAGTGAGTTAAAAAGTAGGGTTAGCATATATGACTGCTAAAAGTGTTAGCAAATATGCTATTTGAGCTGTGTAAGTTATTACGTTTAATGTGGAGAATCTAACAGATCTAAGCATGTGTAGCCCACATTCTGAAAAAAGTTTAAAGGCTCATATTTGTGTCCAAAATGTGAAAACTCTTTGACGGCAGCTTAAACAGGCAACTGTTGTCAGTTTAAAGATGTTTGGTCTTTATTGGATAGTATAGAGAGAGACTGTTATATTCTGGTCTCATTCACGACAGACTCCAGAATATCTATTTCCTACCCAACGGGGTAGTAAGTTTTATTAAGAAGTCATGCGACTCAGATTGGTCCTGTGCCATGTGCAACAGCAACATACAGCCTAACAATCCTTACTCGTGTGTCACTCTAAAACGTCCGTGCAGCAACACAATCCATTGTGGAACAAACCATCTTGCAAACAATAATTCACATTATTACATCCCTTCTCTTTTTCTGTTTTTGGAAAAAACAGAAGTCCTTTTTTGTTTTGATTTGTCCTTCTTCTTACTGAGGGAGAAAACAATATGAAACACTCAAAGAATACAAAAGCATTCCACTATTCAAACATGTACATTTCTGCAAGCTGTAGGGAACATCAATTTCCACAGAATACACAACTCGTCCCCTCAAACAATAAAGGCTGTGAAGTCCTCATTATGTAACATAGTCCTTGTACCGAAGTGGTGGAACCACTTTGCAGCCTGACCTTGTCCTGACACCCCCTGATACCTCGTCAGTCTTGATCTGTGCCCACGAGTTTCTGAAGGAGCTGTCACTGACCTGCTCAGTGCCCCAGTGTCTGTCATGGCATTTTCTTGATCCATCACGCCTGCATGTCTCAGGTGCCTCCGATTCCTCCTCAGGACACTTCCAGAGTCCAACTGAACCTCATAGGACCTCGGGTCAACAGTCCCAATCACCACTCCCCTACTCCAAGTGGAATGGCGGTCAAAAGGCTGAACTCTGACACTGTCCCCTAGCTTCAAAGAGTCCATGTCTCGTGCTGATCGGTCATAGCACAATTTTTGGCGCTTCTGTTTCATCTCCAACTCCCGCAGGGCTGGAATGACTTTTGGCCTTAGCAGGCTCGTCCTGGTTGGCAAAAGCGTCTGTGTCCTTCTGCTGAGCAGCCTCTGAGCTGGGCTGGTCTCCAGGCCTTGTGATGGTGTGTTGCGATGGTCCAGAATCGCAAGATACGGGTCCTGCCCCGCCATTTTTGCCTTTAGCAGCAGCCTCTTTGCTGTCTTCACTGCTGATTCAGCCTTCCCATTACTCTGAGGGTAACCTGGTGAAGATGTTTTGTGCTGGAAATCCCACAGTCGACTAAATCTCAGAAACTCACCGGACGTATACTGTGGTCCATTATCTGAAACAACAATGTCCGGGATGCCCTGTCTGGCAAAGTGAGCCTTCAACTTTCTAATCACTGTGGTGGACTTAGTGTCCGGGAGATAGTCAATTTCCCAGAAGTTTGAATAGTAGTCCACTGTGATAAGGTAGTCCTTGTTGTCAAGAATAAACAGGTCCGAGCCCACCTTAGCCCATGGTCTAGTCGGGATCTCAGGTGGGACCAAGGTCTCTTTCTGCTGTCTGTAGTCAACTGACCTGCAGATGTCACACTTAGTCACATAAGTCTTAATTTGTTCATTCACGCCTAACCAATACACACACTCTCTGGCTCTCCTTAGACACCTAGGTGTGTCGAGTGTAGTCTAGCTATGATCTCCTGTCTCATGGTAGTTGGGACAACAAGACGTTCACCTCTAAACACAAGTCCATCCTGACTACTCAGTTCATCCTGGAATGAGAAGTATGGTCTGATGTCACCGTCAGTGTCTCTTTTGCCAGTCGGCCAACCTCTGTGAATTGTATCTATGAGGATCTGTAGTGCTTTGTCCTCTTGTGTAGCAGTCCTTATGCTGTTTAGTCTGTCAGGTGAGATGGGTGCATGAGTGACCATGTTAATGCTCTCTATTTCCTCCTCTATGGAGCCCTGTGGTGAGCACTCTGGAAGATATCCCCTACTCAACGTGTCTGCTAATAACATGTCTTTGCCTGGCACATACACCACATCTATGTCATATTTGTGAATGCGCATAAGCATCCTTTGCAACCGTTTGGGTGCACTCAACAGCGGTTTTCTTACAATGGTCTCTAAGAGTTTGTGATCACTGTGTATCACCACTTTACGACCATATGTGTACTGATGAAACTTCTCCATGCTGAAAACTACAGCCAAAAGCTCCTTTTCGATCTGGGCATAACTTTGCTCTGTACGTGTAAGTGCTCTACTCGCAAAAGCCACAGGCTTACCCTTCTGCATGAGTGCTGCACCTAACCCTTTGTCAGAAGCGTCACATTGTACTGTCAGCTCTTCCTCTGGGCAGTAGTATTTCAGGACTGGAGCCTATGCTATAGCCTCTTTCAGTCTCTGAAATGCGTCTTCATGTCGAGTCGTCCAGTTCCACTCACTGTCTTTGTGTGTCAGTTGTCTCAATATGTCGCAGTGGTCAGACAGATGTGGGCAAAACTTTGCTAAGTAGTTCACCATACCTAACAGTCTCTGTACTGCCTTCATGTCTGTAGGTCTGGGCATTTGTTCTATAGAGCTAACCTTCTCTGGGTCTATTTTCAGACTTTTGCATGTCAGCTGATGTCCAATGTACGTAGTCTCCTTCTGTTTAAGTTTAAACTTGTCTGCGTTTAACTTAATGTTTTTTCTGCCTGCAACGAGTCAAAAACTGTCTCAGCTTCTCGTCATGGTCACGTACTGCTCCAGCATCTGTGTCCCCCTGACCCGTGATCAGCACATCATCTGCAATGATGTAGATCCCTGCCAGACCATCCAAAGCTTGTGTGAGCTTCCTCTGGAACACTTCCGGAGCTGGACTTATCCCCATTGGGATCCTCAGCCATCTGTAGTGTCCAAACGGAGTCGAAAATGTTGTCAGGTAGCTCGACTCCTCCTCCAGTTTCACGTGCCAGAATCCACTCTTCACGTCGCAGACAGAGAACACTTTAGCCTTTGACAGATCTGGCAAAATGTCCTCAATGGTGGGCAATGGGAAGTGGCTCCGTTGTAGGGCTTTGTTTAAGGGTTTTGGATCTATACACACCCTTAAATCCCCACTCTGCTTTTGGACCACAACCATCCCACTGATCCAGTCTGTGCTGCATTCTACTGGTGTAATGATCCCTCTGTGCTGAAGATCTTGAAGCTCCTTTTTTAACGGCTTTATCATTGCAATAGGGACACGCCGTTTTGGTAACTGCACTGGTTTCACAGTTTCATCCACCTGGAGCCTTAACTCTCCCTCCAAACAGCCATCTCCTGTGAAGACATCGGCATACTCTGCTTTAGGTAGAGTGGTGGCCCCATGATCGGAAGGTCGGGGGTTCGATTCCCCTGAACAGCTACCCTGAGGTACCCCTGAGCAAGGTACCGTCCCTACACACTGCTCCCCGGGCGCCCAATGGCTGCCCACTGCTTCACTGAGTGAATGGGTTAAATGCAGAGAGGGATTTTCCCCACGGGGACCAATAAAGTACACTTTCTTTTCTTAATCTGATCCATGTTCCACTCATTGGCTGCTGGGTGCTCTGAAGTAATGATGCTGTCCAGTTTCAAGAATTTTTCATTGTGCACTTTTATGAGTTTCATCGCTTCGCTGGCTCTCTTGCCCAGCAGTGGTACTTTACAGTCTTTGTCAACCACTTGAAACTCCAACCGATACAGTTTCTGATTTCTCGGGTTACGTAGCTTAACTTTGCATTTTCCCAACGGCTTTATCTTACTTTTGTTGTACATCATCAACACTGTCTGTGTGTCCTCCAACTGTGTGTTCGGGCTTAGCATGTAGATTGGCATTACATTACAACTGGCACCACAGTCAATCTGAAAATTTACAATCTCTTTGCCCATCAGCATGCCTGCAAAGAGTTGAGTGCCTCTCACTTTGTCAGTGTTCTTTGTAGTTGAATCATGTGTGTCTGCCTCTGTAACACAGAGAATGTCCTCATACTCATCACTCTCACATGCTGTCATGTTGTGTACATTCGTCCTTCTCTTCTGCTCTGAATGTGCCATGCATTTAACTGCAAAGTGGTTTTCTCTGCCACACTTTTTACATTTCTTCTTGTATGCTGGACATTTTTCTTTCTTTTTTTCATGTGTTCTGCCACAAAACTTACAGTCCACTGCGTCGCCGATCCGTTTCTGGCGCGCAGCTCCACGCACAGCATGCACCTCCTCCACTGCAGCTCCCGAAATGGTTTTTGCTGTTTTCCCGTGACAGCTCCGCAGCTTTGCAGTGCTGTATGCATGCATCCAGTGTCATGTTTTTCTCACGCAGCAGTCTCTCCCTCGAACTCGGGTTGTTAAGTCCACATACAATCCTGTCACGAATCAGTGAGTCCCTTATTACTCCAAAATTGCACGTTTTTGTCAGCAGCTTTACATCCGTCACATAGCTGTCGATTGTCTAGGTCAAGATCAAGGTTCTTTATTTGTCACATGCATAGTTATACAAGTATAACACACAGTGAAATGTAGCCTGACACGCTCCTCGACATGTGCAAAAAAATTGGGGGGGGGGGGGTGTAGAGGAAAAACATTATATATATATGTAGTATATACATTGGGTGAATGTGCAGTAGTAGCACCAAGCAGGTGAATTCTGTACATTAATATGAATAGACATCTGACTATTTTACAGGATAGACAATATAAACATATTTAAAATTAAAGGAATTGAAATGTACATTGTGCCTTGGTTTAGTGTCTGGAAGAGTCCTGACTCAGTCAATTATAGATGATGTGAGAGGGCGGGTGTGTGTGTTTAGGGCACGGATGGCTTGGGGATAGAAGCTCCTCTTGAGTCTCTCTGTCCTTGCCCGGAAGATGCGGAACCTTCTACCAGATTGCAGAAGTTGGAATAGTTTGTTGCCAGGATGGGACGGGTCCTTCAGTATCTGCGCTGCTCTAGTCCGGCATCTCCTGGTGTAGGTGTCCTGAAGCGGGGGGAGAGCAATCCTGCAGCAGCGTTCTGCTGTACGGATCACTCTCTGGAGAGCTTTTTGGTCCTTCACACAGCTGTTCCCAAACCACGATGTCATGTTCTGTGTGAGGATGCTCTCCACAGCGCCTGTATAGAAAATCCTGAGGATCTTTGGAGAGACCCTGAACTTCCTCAGTTGTCGTAGGTGATACAGGCGCTGCCTAGCCTTTTTGGTCTGGACCTGAATGTGGGCAGCCCATGTCAGGTCTGAGGAGATGTGGACACCAAGATACTTGAAGGACTGCACCCTCTCCACTGGAGCTCCATTGATGATAATGGGCTTGTAGTCTCTGTGCTGACCCCTTCTGAAGTCCACCACCAGCTCCTTGGTCTTGCTGACGTTCAGCTGGAGGTGGTTGTCCTGGCACCACGATGCCAGATTCTTCACTTCATCCATGTAGCCCACCTCATTGTTGTTGGAGATGGCACCCAACACCACTGTGTCGTCAGCAAACTTCACAATGGTGTTGGAGCCATGGGTGGCCACACAGTCTGAAGTGTAGAGGGAGTAGAGCAGTGGCGAGAGGACACATCCCTGAGGTGCTCCTGTGTTGATGGTGATGCTGTTGGAGAAGCACCCGCCTGTCTCACTGGCGCCTTGGTTTCTCGTGAAGAACCGATAACGCTCCACAGTTTCATTAACTACAGGATTGCAATGATTGTCAAACTTCTCAATAATGTCCTTAACTGTCCACCGATCTCTCGCCGTGTCGCCCATTAGCGTGTCTAGCAGCTCCCTGCCGCTCTCACCAACGAGATAACTGAACAGGCTTACTTTTTTCTGTTCACCATCTGAATCCATGGTCAGCTCCACATAGAGCATAAACTCGTCCCTCCAGGTCTTCCATGTCCGTGATAGGTTACTGGAGTCCAATACCAGCGTCGGCGGCGCTTTAAGGCCCTCCATGCCTCGCGGCGGTGCTAACTCGATTAGCCGCTAGTTGCTCACCGCTCCAACAGGCGTCTCCCGGGGGTCCACTCCGGCCGTGCAGCTTACTCCGCTACCTGCTCCGCTATCCGCTCCGCTGCCACCATGTTATATTCTGGTCTCATTCACGACAGACTCCAGAATATCTATTTCCTACCAAAACGGGGTAGTAAGTTTTATTAAGAAGTCATGCGACTCAGATTGGTCCTGTGCCATGTGCAACAGCAACATACAACGGCTGTGTCCCAATTCAGGGTCTGCACGCTTGATGTACGCGCACTACGCGTACTACGTACGGTGCGTACTATAAGTACGAGAAGTGCAGAAGTGAGAGGCTTGTGAAATGGGACGGTCTGGCCTTCGTTGTGCTGTTCAGGTTGCCTAGCAACCATGATACTAACCGCGAGAAACGCGAGATAGTATGACATAAATGAAGGACAAAAAATGTTTTGTTGGTCATGCATTTTTGTCATGACATCACTTTGATTAGCTGAGTATCTGAGGCTGAGACCAGAGGACTGTAAAACATGATTGTTGGGCTTCATTTCTGTACTGAACAGTCAGTTCAAGAGTAGTTAGTAAATAACAATTAGCTCTTGTTGTTCATGAGACTAAAGTCATCTCACTGTGGTAATGTAAATATAATATGGCCAATGTTATAGTATTGTCAGATTATTATGATATATATATATATATATATATATATATATATATATATATAGAGGCTGAAAGTACAAACATCACTAATGTCATATAACTTTGCCGACATGTGGCCAACAGCAATGTTTTAATTTTTTTCATTATTAAACATTCGCACATAAATAAGTGACATCATATTGAGTACTTACTATTGACAGTTCACTCTTCGGCCGCTCCCTTCTGCCGTATTTTGCGGCAAAATTATCCACACCCACCGCCGCGCTATGAATTGTGGGATATATGGGACCACGAAGCGTGCACCGGATCACGCTTGATATTTGGGGAAATCGACGGCGCATTTGGAGTATGCGTTTGAAGCACACTTTGAATTGGGACAGCCGTCGTCGCGTGGCGGTGATGTAATCGCACTTAAAATGCGTACTTCAAGCGTGCAGACCCTGAATTGGGACACAGCCAACCTAACAATCCTTACTCGTGTGTCACTCTAAAAAGTCCGTGCAGCAACACAATCCATTGTGGAACAAACCATCTTGCAAACAATAATTCACATTATTACAGAGACAGGAAGACAGATTGAGTTTCTATTGAATGGACTTTTTCAAATCCAGCTGTAGGCCTGTGTTTGTGAGCTCATTAACAGCTGTTTGTTTAGAGAGACGTGGTCCTCACAGGACAGCCACTACAAACATATGATTTTATAGAATATGATGCATTACTGCAGATTCAACACAATAGAAAGGATTTGAAATGAGCTCAGCCTTAAACATTTGCAGCAGTAATATTGATCCACAGACACTGATGGGAACATTTTTCTGCACAATAAGTACTTTGACTTTTCATACTTTATGTACAATTTGCCAGTACTGCAGTTTTGTGTGTAGTGAGGTGTTTTCATGGTGTTTTCTTGGTGCTTTTACTAAAGGAAGGCTTCTATCAAATTCTTCCAAATGTTGTCAAACTGAGCTGTGTGATGAAGTGAGTGTGACAGAAACACTCAGACTGTGTTTCTCTGCTTCATCAAGTCAAATCTGGTCCTCAGAGACTGAATAAAGTCCTGTCCCACTAACAGCAGCTCCAACAGTCTGTTCACTGCTTTCTTCCTGTCAGTCTTCATCTTTCTGCTGCGTCTCCTCTTCACACTGACCACTTTCTATCTAACAGTGAGCTCCCAGTGAAGCAGCAGCATTCAGCCTGTTAGAGTCAACACAAATGTCTCCATCCAAGCTCATGTTGTGCTTTGTTGTCCTCTCAGTCCCCCAGGTGGAGGTGGATTCAGGGGTGGAGTCTGTGCAGCTGCCCTTCAACACCACACTTCACCTGCCTGAAGACGCTAAAGTGGAGTGGATGGACAAATATGAGTTGTACTACAGGAAGGTCCACGTGTATGAGAACGGCTCTGACCAGCCTGAAGAACAGGACCAGGTTTACAGAGACCGAACAAAGATGAATGAAGACCTGCTGAAAACTGGAGACCTCAGTCTGACCCTGAAACACCCCACAGATGGAGACAACAGGACCTACACCTGCACCGTCTACAGGAAGGGAAACATCCTGCTGAAGAAACAAGTGGAGCTGAAAGTCAGAGGTCAGTGCTGTAGACACAGGGCAAAGGTCAGAGGTCATGTAGGAGTTTATTCTCTAAAAGCTTTTAGTTTGAATCTATTTTCAGTTCATTCAAATAAAATAAATTCTTTGATGTTTTGATCTAAAAGCCAAAAATGTCAGGCGGAGCAACTGTGTGTTTAAATGAACTAAGAAGACCATTAAAATGATCCTAACTTCAAAATAAAAGCCTCTGGCATGATTTGAGTTTGGATCAAATCAATAGTGTTGTTAGTTTAATCCAAATCAATGTAAATGTATAAATATCAATAGTTTTAAAGCTGCTGAGATCATTCAAACACTTTGATCCAGTCATTTGGATGTTGTCACATGTCAGGGTGGAGCAGCCATAAATATGAGGCTTTTATTGTGAAAATGCTGAGTGTGATGATCCAGAGGAGCCCATGGGGTGTTTGTGGCTGGATGCAAAGGTTTGTAGCTCTCCTTGTAAAGAGAAACAGCTTGAAGCTACAGAGGAGCGTCTGCAGAAGAAGACAGGGGAAAGAGGAAGAAGCTGAGGCCGCTGGAGAAAAGACAGGAAAAGGAAATCAGCTTCATTTGTTGGAGGCCGTTTGTTCATCACACTGAAATATTCCCACTTTAGAGACAGGAAACAAAGTGAAGTGTGGATTGATGTTTGTCTCCATGATTTGGGCCCTGGAGTCATTTCTTCATCTCCCACTTTAAGACATATTAATGTCAGCCTCACACGTCCCACAGTGGACACATTTCTATTTCTAGATGATATTTGGAGGATGCTCATGTGTTTCTATGCTGTCACAGCATTCTGCTTAAGGCATCTGACATCAAGATTCAGTTAAACAACAATTATAACTAAACAATTTGACGTAATGTTAGTTTTCATTAACATTAAATTAAGTTACTGGATTGGCAATCACACTCTATTAATATTACTCATTTTACCCCAGTTACTAAATAAGAAATTAGCATAGAAATAGAAATAGAAGAAAAAGAAATAGAAAAATATAGAAATAGAAATAAATAGAAAAAATAAAAAAATATATAAATATAATATATAAATATATAAAAAAATATATATATAATATAATAAATAAAAAAACTAGAAATAGATAAAGAAAAATAGAAAAAGAAATCGAAAAAAATATGTTGTTGGTTTTACTTAATTCAATAGTGGACAACTGCTCGCTTTAGTTGCGAAGCAAAAACGCTGAAACCGGAGAAATAAAACGTGCGAGGGGAACGATAACGACGACAAGAGTCTCCCGATCGTTTACTCTTGCTGTCCTGTGAACAACATCGGCGTGGTGTTAATTGTTTGCTGTTTTCGCGATCGCGTCGCGCATGAGGATATCACCAGGTAAACTCGCCACATTTTTAAACATTTTGTTGTTCAACAGCATCAAGACTGACGGAGTGTGTTTGAGATAACCTCAGAAGTGTCACAGATGACACATTTGGCATTTTTTTGCTGGTTTGTCGGTAGCAGCTCCTGAAACGCAAGACTGCCACACATCTGTTCGACCAACGCCAGTTGATCTAAACGCCAGTAGATCTGGAACACCGGCAGCCGAGTTCGCTAAAAGGCCTCTGGTGAACTTCAAAACATGTTGAGGAGGTAATTTAGCCATTTAAATCAGCTGTGTTGGATTAAGGACACATGTAAAACATGCAAGACACCGGCCCTTGAGGCCTGGAGTTCCCCACAATATGTTTTTCACCTTGTGGCAGAGTCGTCAAAATGGATGGTTTTACCACTTTCATAATGAGGGGTTATGGAGAAAAAATTGAGTGTTTGGACCCCTTGTGTGACAAATTTAACTTTTTGTTTTAATCTCAGTACTGAAATCACTTTGCCAAATTATTAAAGAGGACTACTGGTCCTAACCAGTCCAATGAGGATCATGTGGATAACTAAATGCATTTTTTAATGTTGCAAAGCCACAATCTACTTATGAAACACTAACCATGAACTCCTGCACCAAGATGCAGAGTACTTTTGACTCCCTTCAAGCATCAATGTCATAATAGAATAGAATAGAATAGAATTCAACTTTACTGTCATTGCACATGCACAGGTACAGGGCAACGAAATGCAGTTTGCATCCATCCAGAAGTGCTTTAGCCATGATATAGATATATTACAATATATATTAGCAATAGTATAGCTATGTAAGTATATTACAGAAATGGGTCTATTATGGTATGTTATAATGTACACGGTATGAAGTATGTTGTGAATATTCTATAACTATAAGTATGTACAGGCTGTAGTGAGTACAAGCTATGTACAGGATATGAACAGGATATAAATATGAAAAACTATACAGAATATGAAATAAATAACTTTACAGGAATCTGAGATATACAGTTATACAGAAATGGGAACTATGCAAGTTGTAAACAGTTGTAGGATTAAAAATTATCGTATGTACAGAATGATTATTTACACAGAGCTATACAGTAGTGCAGTTAAGATAAGTGAGGGTGTAGATAGTTTCTACAGAGGCTATATAAAGTGCTAGTGGTTGTGAGTGGTGGTTCAGTCCATGTTATTATTGTGTGTTTGAGGGTACAGTTGTCCATTGTGGGTGTGTGTATGTTCAGTCCATGAGTTAATGTGGGTCAGATGTCAGGAGGCAGAGTTCAGGAGTCTGACAGCTGTGGGGAAGAAGCTGTTCCGGTACCTGGTGGTCTTAGTCCGGAGGCTCCTGTAGCGCCTCCCAGAGGGCAGGAGGTTGAAGAGTCCATGTGATGGGTGACTGGGGTCTTTGATGATTTTCCCAGCCCTTTTCAGACACCGCTTCCTGTAGATGTCTTTTATGGCAGGAAGTGGTGCTCCGGCGATGCACTGGGCAGTTTTCAGGACCCTCTGCAACGCCTTCCGGTCCGAGGCAGAGCAGTTCCCGCACCAGACTGTTATACAGTTGGTCAGGATGCTCTCGATGGTGCAACGATAGAAGTTCACCAGGATGTCTGAGGACAGGTGGTTCTTCCTCAGAGTCCTCAAGAAGAAGAGGCGCTGGTGAGCCTTCTTGACCAGCTTGGAGCAGTTGGTCGTCCAGGTGAGATCCTCGGAGATGTGGACTCCCAGGAACTTGAAGCTGCTCACACGCTCCACAGCCGTCCCCTTAATGTGGATGGGTGGATGTGGGTCAGCATTCCTCCTGTAGTCCACGATGAGCTCCTTGGTCTTCTCGGTGTTAAGCAGCAGGTTGTTTCTGTCGCACCACTCAGCCAGACGATCCACCTCCTCCCTGTAGGCGGCCTCATCGTTGTCACTGATGCCACTAACAGCAGCTCCAACAGTGTGTTCACTGCTTTCTTCCTGTCAGTCTTCATCTTTCTGCTGCGTCTCCTCTTCACACTGACCACTTTCTATCTAACAGTGAGCTCCCAGTGAAGCAGCAGCATTCAGCCTGTTAGAGTCAACACAAATGTCTCCATCCAAGCTCATGTTGTGCTTTGTTGTCCTCTCAGTCCCCCAGGTGGAGGTGGATTCAGGGGTGGAGTCTGTGCAGCTGCCCTTCAACACCACACTTCACCTGCCTGAAGACGCTAAAGTGGAGTGGATGGACAAATATGAGTTCTACTACAGGAAGGTCCACGTGTATGAGAACGGCTCTGACCAGCCTCACAAACAGCACCAGCGTTACAGAGACCGAATGAAGATGAATGAAGACCTGCTGAAAACTGGAGACCTCAGTCTGACCCTGAAACACCCCACAGATGGAGACAACTGGACCTACACCTGCACCGTCTACAGCAGGGAGGGAAATATCCTGCTGAAGAGACAAGTGGAGCTGAAAGTCAGAGGTCAGTGCTGTAGATACAGGTCAAAGGTCAGAGGTCATGTAGGAGTTTATTCTCTAAAAGCTTTTAGTTTGAATCTATTTTCAGTTCATTCAAATAAAATAAATTCTTTGATGTTTTGATCTAAAAGCCAAAAATGTCAGGCGGAGCAACTGTGTGTTTAAATGAACTAAGAAGACCATTAAAATGATCCTACCTTCAAAATAAAAGCCTCTGGCATGATTTGAGTTGTGTGATTGAGAGTGAATGAAAGTGAGTGATGGAGGCAGCAGGAAACTAACAGGCTGTTTGTTCTGAGAGGTCACATGACTGTTGTTCTCAGCAGAGTCTGATGATTTGATGAGACCATGAGAGCGGCTTCAGTTCCTCATCAGAAAGAGTCTGACAGAAGCTCCTCCCTCTATACCCCAGTAGACTTCTATTAGACTGCTCCAGATTCCTGAGAGTTCACACAGAAAACTTTACAAACAGCCAAAGAAAAACTATTGAAAAGCTTCAAGATCACAAAGAGCTCTTTCACAGCACATATGAGCCATTAAGAAGTGCACATTTGTGTTTCCCACAGTCCATCATCCAATAATATCAAAGGAGAAACTGTGAGGTAAAAAGCCTTCAGCTCTTTTTGAAGGAAGCAAAAAGACTTTGGTCCTGAGAGATGGTTCAAAACACAACTCAGACCTACCAAAGTATTATTTGTGCCAAACACATGAAGCCTTCAACTTTGTATGTGTCCAGTCAGTGTGGCAATAGAAGTCACTGTGAGGATTTTCAATGTGCTGTCAAAGAGCATCCAAACAGTCAGGTGAGGATGAAGAGAATTAGTGTGGATGGACAGAAAATCCATATCCAGTGTGATTTAGGAGCAGTTCATATATAATGAGTGAAATGAAAGAAGAGCACAGACAGGAAGAACATGAGTGAGCAGACATTTTGGAGCTGCTGATCCACACAGGGCTGGATGGAAGGAGTGGGAGTCCATGATGGCTCAAAGTCTCTGATCTAACTGTTCCTGAGCCTCTCCCCCTGCCTCCTCTTTGGATCTTCTCCTCCTCTTCTTCCTTATCTGCCTCCTCCACCACTGCTCTCTCCTCCCTCATCTCCTCCTCAGCTGAACTGAAGTCAGGGCTGTAACATGAGGAAACGTGCAGAAATGACTGAGTCAGCATGTTGTTGAAGTGAGTTGAGTGATGGTGAGCAGATTAGATGTGCGAGCCTCCCTGTAGAGAAAAGCAGATCTTCTCCAGAGTTTCCCACCTCATGTTTTCCTGTGTCACAGCTGATTGTCACATCCTGGCTGTCACTAAATGAGTGGTCCAAAGGTGGAAGGAGGAGCACAGTTAGATTGTTCACCTCCTAACCTGTGAAATCAACCAGCTGAATGAAAAACACTGTGATCCTATGAGCTGCTATCAGGGCTGCTCCATTCTCAGGATTCTCATCTGGATGATTGAAGCAGATTATTGATGAAGTCAGCAAACAGCTTTCAAAATGGCTCTTTTTCCAGGGGAACTCCCTGAAATGTAAATCTCATTGGAATGAAGAAGAAGTCCAAAGGCGTGGTTAGGCCCAGACTTGTGGCTGTTTTCAATGTAAAGCCCATGTTGCAGGCAGCTGCTGCTCCTTACTGGCCCACAGTCTCCACTGATGGATGTGTCAGCTCACTTGTACTGTAGCCACGGGGAGAGCGATGGAGAGGTGAAGCTGACAACCAGAGGTGTAGTGCTATTTGTTGAAGTAGCCCAGCTGTGCCATGGAAGCACAAGTTTCCAGAGATGATTGGACTCTGAGCAGAAATGATCCATGTTGGACTGAATTGAAGAACAGATCATAAAGTCCTCTGTGTGCCCAGCCCGTCTGTCTGAGCATCTTCATCAGTGTGCAGCTGATCTACAGCTAATGTGCTGATTGATGAGCAGCCTGTTCATGGTGATGATGAGAAACAGATTGGATTCAAAGCACAAATGAGTGAAAAAGGAGCAGCAGCCATGATAGAGCGAGTCCTCTGCTGACAGAAATAGTGGAGTGAAGGATTTGTGCAGCGTTTCTCTGTGAAAACAGCTGATTCAGATCAATGAGAGGAGGATGAAGGAGAAGCAGCATGTTTCTGATAGAAGCATCACTGCTGTGCTACAAACTGCTGGAAGTAGAAGAAGTCAGAGCAGTCGATAACATGAAGTTACAGAGTAACTGTCAAAGGAAAGAAGGCAAGGCAAGGCAAGGCAAGTTTATTTATAGAGCACAATTCAACAACAAGGTGATTCAAAGTGCTTTACAGAGACATTAGAAACAAAAACAAATAAAAAGCATGATTTAAAATTGATTAAAACAAGCAAACAAACAAACTAATTAACAAACAAACAAAACAGTATATAAAATCAAAACTGATAAAATCAGAACAGTAGATAAAATCAGTAGTCAAATGTAAGTTTTGAAATTTAAGCTTAAAAGTGTGGATTTGGTGCTTTATTCAAATGCAGCTGAGAATAGGTGAGTCTTCAACCTGGATTTAAATAAACTGAGTGTTTCAGCTGATCTGAGGCTTTCTGGGAGTTTGTTCCAGATATAAGGAGCATAAAAGCTGAATGCAGCTTCTCCGTGTCTGGTTCTGACTCTGGGAACTGATAAAAGACCAGATCCAGATGACCTGAGGGATCTGGAAGGTTCATACTGGGTCAGGAGGTCACTGATGTATTTTGGTCCTAAACCATTCAGAGCTTTATAGACCAGCATCAGAACTTTAAAGTCTATCCTCTGACGGACAGGCAGCCAGTGTAAAGACCTCAGAGCTGGACTGATGTGGTCCACTTTTTTGGTCTTAGTGAGGACTCGAGCAGCAGAGTTCTGAATGAGCTGTAGTTGTCTGACTGATTTTTTAGGTAGACCTGTAAAGATGCTGTTACAGTAATCAAGCCTACTAAAGATGAATGCATGGACTAGTTTTTCCAGGTCCTGTTGAGACATCAGATCTTTTATCCTTGAAATATTCTTGAGGTGATAGTAAGCTGATTTTGTTATTGTCTTAATGTGTTTTTCTAAGTTTAGGTCTGCATCCATCACTACACCCAAATTTCTCGCCTGGTTTGTGGTTTTTAGATGTATAGATTGAAGTTCTCTGGTGACCTGTAATCGTTTTTCTTTGGCGCCAAAGACTATTACCTCAGTTTTGTTTTTGTTTAGCTGGAGAAAATTGTGGCACAGCCAGTCATTAATTTCCTCAGTGCATTTACCAAGAGCCTGTACAGGGCCTCGGTCTCCTGGTGACATTGTGATATATATTTGTGTGTCATCTGCATAGCTGTGGTAGTTTATTTTGTTGTTCTTTATAATCTGTGCCAGTGGGAGCATGTAAATGTTAAACAGAAGGGGTCCCAAGATGGAACCTTGGGGAACTCCACATGTGATACTTGTCTGCTCGGATGTGAAGTTACCTATTGATACAAAGTATTTCCTGTTTTCTAAGTATGAGAGGAGAGGACGAGAAACATTTGTTCAGTGTCAGCATCAGATGTCAGAAAAATACAGGAACCTCATACAGCGCTTAGAGAAGATGATTCATTGCATATGTAATAAAGTGTACAGACAAATGGAAACATATGAAAGTAACTTTGAAGGCAGCAGAGACGTATTTGCTCTCAGAGACGTGTCATGTTAATAAGAGACTCGGGGAGGACCAGCAGAGAGAACAGGCTGATTGTTGTACACTGGGACAGTTTAAGCTCAGCTTTTACAGCCCAAGTAGCAGACTGTCATCAGAACCAGTGGATGAAACCAGTGCAGTGAAAATAATTTGGTGTGGGGATTTTAATGGTCACAGTGAGCAGAGCAGTCAGTGAAGAATGAATGAAGTTAAAGAAGCTGTACAAGAGTAGATATTAGAGCAGGGACAGAGTCAGCAGCTGATCTCAGGATGGTCTCAGATTGGCTGTCAGGTGTTTGTTGATGGCAGGAAGTCACAGACAGGAAGTGACCTCACTCCTGTAATCAGTAGCGGTTTTAGATACAGGCGACTCGGGCGGTTGCCCGAGGCGGCATCGTGGTGGGGGGCGGCATCACGGGCATCGGCAAAAAAAAAAAAAAATGCTCGTACTCATGCTGCCCCGACGTCAGCCAGCGCGTATTGGGAATGTCACAGGCACCGATCGGTTTTCTGTCGCCCATTTGCTGGGAGTAAGGGCGCCCTTCGTTTGCGACGTACAGCAGCTTTTAGTGCTTTTAAAGAAGTGGGTTGCAGGTTGAGGGAGAATTCTTATTTATGCTTTTGGAGAGGAGGGCGGGGCGGTGGGGGAGTCTCTGACCGGCTGGAGCAGCATCTAATAACCAACTCGCAAAATAACACAAAATAAAAACAAACCAACAAACACAAAAACAGCAGACATTATAATACAGACTTATAATTTGCACCGATGTTTTTTCGAAATTCTATACACGAGAAGTGAGCGCGAGAGCCCTCGGTGCGCCTGCTCGCTGCTGAAGTCAAAGTAAACTTTATTGTCATCTCCGCTACAGACAGTCCAGCATATAGAGAGACGAGACGACGAGGCTCCAGTTACAGCAGTGCAAGTAAACAAACAATAAATATAAGAAGAGTAAGAAAATAAATATACACTTTAGGACCAGAGGCAAAGGGATCAATAACAATTTATAATTTACAGTTTGATGATTTAAAGTCTCACACACAACCCGTCGAAAGGGGAGGGGGGCCGGCTGCTTCCAAATAGAGCACATTTCATTCATAATGATGTAAATCCAAGTCCATTATGTATTCATGATTTGAATCCTGGGTTGTGTGAAATCTCAGAAATGCACCCTAGACAAAGTGAATCTGTGAACTAAGGTGTAGGTCTGTTAGATCATGTTGTGGTGATCCTTGGGTTGAGGGATGGGTGTTCATACTGGAGTGCAAAATTAAAACCAATGGAAGATGGACAAGAAATGTTCAAAGCCATCAGGTCCTCAGTTTAGAACAACAGTAACAGACTAAACTCCAAGCAATACATTATGTTACAGATTTTAATATTAATTAGTCAGTGTCAGTTGTTGATTTGTCCTGTTCTCATTGTGTGACGAATTATGATGGCTGTTTGGTAGCCATTTGCATACTATGCATACTCTCTCTCTCTTCATATGTGTGTGTGTGTGTGTGTGTGTGTGTGTGTTCGACAGCTTTATGTTAATGTACAATCCTTAATCCTTCAGCTATACAGAAATGTGAACTATGCAAGTTGTAAACAGTTGTAGGATTAAAGATTATTGAATGTACAGAATGATTATTTACACAGAGCTATACAGTAGTGCAGTTAAGATAAGTGAGATATAATTTCTACAGAGGCTATATAAAGTGCTAGTGGTTGTGAGTGGTGGTTCAGTCCATGTTATTATTGTGTGTTTGAGGGTACAGTTGTCCATTGTGGGTGTGTGTATGTTCAGTCCATGAGTTTAATGTGGGTCAGATGTCAGGAGGCAGAGTTCAGGAGTCTGACAGCTGTGGGGAAGAAGCTGTTCCGGTACCTGGTGGTCTTAGTCCGGAGGCTCCTGTAGCGCCTCCCAGAGGGCAGGAGGGTGAAGAGTCCATGTGATGGGTGACTGGGGTCTCTGATGATTTTCCCAGCCCTTTTCAGACACCGCTTCCTGTAGATGTCTTTTATGGCAGGAAGTGGTGCTTCGGCGATGCACTGGGCAGTTTTCACGACCCTCTGCAACACCTTCCGGTCCGAGGCAGAGCAGTTCCCGTACCAGACTGTTATACAGTTGGTCAGGATGCTCTCGATGGTGCAACGATAGAAGTTCACCAGGATGTCTGAGGACAGGTGGTTCTTCCTCAGAGCCCTCAAGAAGAAGAGTTGCTGGTGAGCCTTCTTGACCAGCTTGGAGCAGCTGGTCGTCCAGATGAGATCCTCGGAGATGTGGACTCCCAGGAAGTCCACATCTCCCAGGAAGGGCAAGGGATCGAAATTAGAAACCATAGAATAACTCACACAAGTACAATAATACAAACATCACAAAGAACTAAAAACGCTGGGTCAGGAGACCCAGGACCGTGACACAAACTGTGATTAAAGATCTCTGGAGGTCTGTAGCTCAGCTGTAGGGGAGGGTGGAGCAGTGACAGTGGAGGCTGGTGAAGTCACAGCAGTGAAAGATCAATATAGTTCAGATAATATTAGTGAAGAAAACAGTTATAGAATATCAGGAGTAGGGATAGGTATCGTTTAGGTTTTATCCGATACCGGTGCCAAATCGATACTTTTGAAACGGTGCCGGTGCTCAAACGGTGCTCAAACTGGTGCTTAAAGAATGGAGAACACAAAATTGGTCCAAAAACCTCTCATGTTCAGCTGGTTTTTTTTTGTAAAAAGATAACAATGTTAGCCTTTTCTGCAGCTATAGGGCATATATGGTATCACTCTTGGCTGGAAGCAGTGCTTAAACAATGGAAAAAACACAAACTTTGCGCAAAAACCTCTCATGTTTAGCTGTTTTCCACTTTTTCTTTGGTCATTTTAGCCTTTTTGGCCAGGGTGAAGGGAGTGTCTACCATCAAACAAGAAGACAGCCGCATGTAGCTATGATGATGTTTGCTAGTTCACCTTACATGAGTTAATGTAATAACGTGGTTAGCCTACTCAACGTAAATTCCACACGAACAACATTAAGCTACTCACGCAGAGAAGAACGGCTGCTGCTGCCATCATCATCCATCATCATTTCTGCTACACTGGCAGGGCTAGGGGCCAGGACTCTCCTCTTCGGGTTTTTGGGGGATGTTGCTAACTCCGGGTCTGATAACAGGCACCACACCCGCAGTAGATGTGCTCGGTGTGAGGTCTCGCAGCAAGCTATCAAATACGGTGCATTTCTCGGCTTTTAAAAAAAAACGCTATGCGTCGCCAGGTGTTTTATCGGATTTGAGGTGTTACCTCCTTTGACAGTATCACAGTATCACCTTAAAGCACTTGTTGCAGGCTGCTGAGTTTGCATCTTTTGCTGTGAAGTACAGCCAGACTTTTGACCGCTTCGCCTTGGGCATTTTTAATCTATAGCTCGGCACTAAAAGAACGTACGTACCTGGACCCGCCTACTATCCTTGGAAACGTAAAATGATTGGCTAGAAGTGTATCACAGCTTAGGAAAAAAAAGCACCGAAATAAAGCACCGAAATGTGCGCTGCTTTTCGGTCTGGTTACTACCGGTACCCATCCCTAATCAGGAGTTATTACAGCAGTGTTGGGGAGTAACTGAATACATGTACCAGCGTTACGTATTTAAAACACAAAATATGAGTAACTGTATTGTGTTACAGTCACCGTTTAAATGGGTGGTAATGAGAATACAGTTACTTGAAATAATGGATTACACGTGGTCTTTTCCAGTCTCATATGTTAGGCTATGCTCTCTCTAGTTTTGGTAATTCCACGTTGGTGGAAACCCAAACAAAACACGATTAAGAGGCTCTAATGTCTGTGTCTCAATCTCACGGCCCATGTCACCTCTGCTTGCAGCTGCATAATGACGTGAAGAAATATTTTTTAAAATTATTATTCAAAAAATCATTTAATATGAAAGCAACAGGCAGAGTCTTACAGGCATAGCCCTAAAGAATGTAGCCTCATGGGCAGTGTAGTCCGTGCTGCAGGGAGAACTGTCATACACGTTATGTGTCTGCGAGCGCGAGCAGGGAGAGAAAGGAGAGTGGAATAGTACGAGTTGCCACCGAGCAGAAACGGGAGCTGGAAGCATGTAAATATAATAATAACCACTGCAGCCAAAAACAGTGCCTGAGGAGCCCAGTTTGTAAGTAAGCTATTAAGACTCGACTGTACGCCGTGTTCGTGTTTTCCTCCGAAACAGTAAGTTCTGTTGGAGCAGCCTTTCAACACCTCTCTCTCACTAGCAAAGTTGACCCAGACAACAAAGTAAAGCTAGTTTTCAGCTACGAGCCCGACACAAACCCGATGTATTAGCCAGAGGTCCCTTTACTACGGTTCAGAGCCGCGGACCTGTTTTATATACGCGTGAAACAGTTTTCTACACGAGATCACTGCAAAAAGTGCAGCCTTACCTAATGTCCACCTACTGTTATATAAAAAAACACCCAGCACGCCCCTGCGGGCGGTTTATCCTTCAAGCTCGGGTCCTCTACCAGAGGCCTGGGAGCTTGAGGGTCCTGCACAGTATCTTAGCTGTTCCCAGGACTGCGCTCTTCTGGACAGAGATCTCCGATGTTATTCCCGGGATCTGCTGGAGCCACTCGCCTAGCTTGGGAGTCACCGCACCTAGTGCTCCGATTACCACGGGGACCACCGTTACCTTCACCCTCCACATCCTCTCGAGCTCTTCTCTGAGCCCTTGGTATTTCTCCAGCTTCTCGTGTTCCTTCTTCCTGATATTGCTGTCATTCGGAACCACTACATCGATCACTACGGCCGTCTTCTTCTGTTTGTCTACCACCACTATGTCCGGTTGGTTAGCCACCACCATTTTGTCCGTCTGTATCTGGAAGTCCCACAGGATCTTAGCTCGGTCATTCTCCACCACCCTTGGGGGCATCTCCCATTTTGACCTCGGGACTTCCAGGTTATACTCGGCACAGATGTTCCTGTACACTATGCCGGCCACTTGGTTATGGCGTTCCATGTATGCCTTGCCTGCTAGCATCTTGCACCCTGCTGTTATGTGCTGGATTGTCTCTGGGGCATCTTTACACAGCCTGCACCTGGGGTCTTGCCTGGTGTGATAGACCCCAGCCTCTATGGATCTTGTACTCAGAGCTTGTTCTTGTGCTGCCATGATTAGTGCCTCTGTGCTGTCTTTCAGTCCAGCTTTGTCCAGCCACTGGTAGGATTTCTGGATATCAGCCACCTCCTCTATCTGCCGGTGGTACATACCGTGCAGGGGCCTGGCCTTCCATGATGGTTCCTCGTCTCCCTCCTCTTTCTTGGGTTTCTGCTGCCTGAGGTATTCACTGAGCACTCGGTCAGTTGGGGCCATCTTCCCAATGTATTCTTGGATGTTCGTTGTCTCATCCTGGACTGTGGTGCTGACACTCACCAGTCCCCGGCCCCCTTCCTTCCGCTTAGCGTACAGCCTCAGGGTGCTGGACTTGGGGTGAAACCCTCCATGCATGGTAAGGAGCTTTCTTGTCTTTATGTCAGTGGCTTCTATCTCCTCCTTTGGCCAGCCTATTACCCCAGCAGGGTACCTGATCACGGGCAGGGCATACGTGTTGATGGCCCGGATCTTGTTCTTACCATTCAGCTGACTCCTCAGGACTTGCCTGACCCTCTGCAGGTACTTGGTGGTTGCAGCCTTTCTAGCGGCCTCTTCATGGTTCCCATTTGCCTGCGGGATCCCCAGGTACTTGTAACTGTCCTCTATGTCTGCAATGTTGCCTTCTGGTAGTTCAATCCCCTCAGTTCTGACTACCTTCCCTCTCTTTGTTACCATCCGACTACACTTCTCCAGTCCGAATGACATTCCAATGTCATTGCTGTATAGCCTGGTAGTGTGGATCAGTGAATCGATGTCTCGTTCACTCTTGGCATACAGCTTGATGTCATCCATGTACAGGAGGTGGCTGACAACTGCTCCGTTCCGTAGTCGGTATCCGTAGCCAGTCTTGTTAAGGATCTCACTGAGGGGGTTCAGGCCTATGCAGAACAGCAGTGGGGACAGAGCATCTCCTTGGTAGATCCCGCACTTGATGGTGACTTGTGCTATGGGCTTGGAGTTGGCCTCTAGTCTTGTACGCCACATCCCCATTGAGTTCCTGATGAAGGCTCTTAGGGTCCCATTGATCTTGTACAATTCTAGGCATTCCAGTATCCAGCTGTGGGGCATTGAGTCATAGGCCTTCTTGTAATCAATCCAGGCAGTGCACAGGTTGGTCAGTCTGGTCTTGCAGTCTCGGCTGACTGTTCTGTCTACCAGTAGCTGGTGTTTTGCGCCTCTGGTATTCTTGCCAATTCCTTTCTGTGTCCCACTCATGTATTGACCCATGTGCCTGTTCATCTTAGCCAATATGATGCCTGACAGGAGCTTCCACGTGGTGCTGAGGCAGGTTATTGGTCGGTGGTTGGAGGGGACCGGTCCCTTCTTGGGGTCCTTGGGGATCAGGACCGTCCGACCTTCGGTTAGCCATTCCGGGTGTCTCTCGTTAACTAGCAGCTGGTTCATTTGTGCTGCCAGACGCTCGTGGAGTGCAGTCAGCTTCTTTAGCCAGTAGGCGTGAACCATGTCGGGCCCTGGTGCTGTCCAACTCTTCATACTGGAGACCCTTTCTTGGATATCTGCCACTGTGATGGTTACTGGACCCTGTTCAGGGAGGTCGCTGTGGTCTGCCCTCAGATCCACTAGCCACTGAGCATTGCCGTTATGGGTTGCGTCCTTCTCCCATATGCTCTTCCAGTATTGCTCCGTCTCCAGCCTTGGTGGTGCTGTTCTCTTATTATTGTTCCCTTGCCACTGAGAGTACACCTTTGCTGGTTCTGTGGAGAACAGCTGGTTTATTCTCCTGCCTTCTATCTCTCTGGTGTACCTCCTCAAGCGGCTGGCCAAGGCTGTGAGTCTTTGCTTGGCAGTTTCCAAGGCCTCAGGTATGGACAGCTTGCTGTATTTCTTATGCACCTTCTTTGTCGCACCTTTCTGCAACTCCGTTAGTTGGCTAACCTCCCTCCGTGCTACTTTGATCTTGCCCTCTAGCCTCCTTCTCCATGGAGGGTACTGCCCCTTGTGGCTGTTCAACTTGTAGCCAAGCATCTCACTGATCACTGCTGCCGTATTGTAGATCAGCTTGTTAGTGTCGGTAATCGTGGTTGTAGGTATTGTCCGTAGTGCTGCATTAACATCATCTAGCAGACCTTCTGAGGGTACTTCACGTAATCTTGGTAACCGGCTACGGGGGATCCAGGTTTCAAGCTTGGCCATGATCCTATTTTTCAGGTCAGTTCCTCTCGCACTCAACGATCCTTCTCCTGTCGCACTTGGGGCTATGTACCCAATCTCGGGTGGGGGTGATGATATCTCCCCCCTGACCTGGCGTCCTGACTCCTCCTTGCCGTAGCATTTGTGTTGTACCTCGTCAATCTCTAGCTGTGAGAGCAGTCCCTTCTTTCGAATGTTGGAACACTGAGCTACTAGTTGTTTCGCCGTCATTGTGGATGTTGGCTATCGAAGAATCCATAGGTCCGTCATCCTATTCATGTAGCCCCTTCTGCCGGGGTTACTTGCGTAGTAGCATTCCAACAACGCCCTGTTTTCGTCTCTTGCCCACCGATGCCTTCTTGTTCCAGTAGGTGCCTTCTTGTTCCAGTAGATAGATAGATAGATATTTTATTTTTTTTTGTGTCCCGTTTGGATCTTTAGCCATCAGAATTGTTGTCTTAAGGCCAAGAAAGATGCCAAGCGGATTTATTTTACCAAGTGGATCATCATGGCCTTGCCATATTGGTCCATTTGATTGACCTTTATTATGATTATGAATTTATTTAATTTTCAGTTGCTACAAATGGGACAGACATGACTGGGGGATAGGACAGGGAGAAAGAATGAAAGAAAGAGAGGGAGAGAAAGAAAACCAAAGGGGAGAAGAGACGATGAGAAGGGGGGGAAGAAAGAAAAGAAAAAAAACAAAACAAAACAAAAAAAACAAACAAAACAAAACACCTGGATCACCTGTATGGAGAAAAAAACAGAAGAGAAAGCAAACAACAAAGAGCAACATAATAAAAAAAAAAACAGCACCATCACAACAAACTAGCTAGCAGTAGATAACAGTAGATACTAAATAATAAACGATATTGTGCAGCACGCAAGATAGACAGCGCACAATGTGCTTTGAGACAGCAGCCAAGAAAGGTGTAGTCCGCGTCTGTGAACACCCGTGTGTACACCTGTGTGCATACCTGTGTGGGTCAGCATGCTAGTATTCCAAAGGTTTCTCCATGTAACGATCTGCTAGGGAGTGTAGGGAGCCATAGCCCCGTCCACCAGGGTATGAAGCAGGTATGGAGGAGATCCAGGCCCCAGATATCCAGAGGTCCCAGAGTACAAGGACCCGAGGAGGACCACCAAAGGGGGGGGACCCGTGCCTCCCTCCTGGGAAGAGCTGAGTAGAGCCCCAAACGAGAGGTCACCCCGCAGCTACGGAGCAGAGGCCAGAGGGGGTTGCAGTGGCGTGCCCGCGGGCTCTGCCGGCAGCCAGCTGTGCCAGAGAGGACCGAGCTTCAGGCCCAGAGGCCAGAGGGCATCCCACCCCCCGGAAGGAGCCCAGCCGGGCCACAGGCGCCCGGCCCCGCCAATCGGCCACCAGGAGTGAGCCGGTACATACATGAGCGCCCAGCCCCAGACGACATGGACCACCAACACACCAACGTCTGAGGGCATCAGCCACCGGCAGGGAGTGTGGTGAAGGAGGATAGGCCTCCGTACTTTAGAGGGCCTGAGATGTACCCAGAGAGGTTGAGTCTAAGACCCAACCTGACATATAGACACAGACGAACAGGCGCACGCGGACACAGACGTGCATTCCCACCCCATATACACAACCAAATACTCAGCACTCACCCAACGTGTAGACAGACACAAATAGACACTGCACAGACAGTCGCACTCTCCAAACATACTCTATATGTCATGAATCACTGTGCGGCAGCCAGGAGTTGGACCCAAAATGCAGGACTCACAGACTCGGGGGGATGAACTCTAAACACAGCTTTATTTGCTGGTAGAACAAACATACAAATTAAACTAAACTGGGAAACCACAAACTAAGAACTCACAGAGAGACACAGGGAGATCCACACACAGCATGAGGGACGACGCGACTGTTACGCCCCTAGTCTAGGCGTGTAGGGACGCACATAAGGTTAGAGGAGAGAGAGACAAATCACCCGCCCTGGTTCCCAAGCCAAACATCCAAAACCAGTTGTAAGTAAGAAAAAAGTGATTTTATTGGAGGAAATGAAGCGTAGCTCCAGGGTGAACCCAGGCCAAAATAATAAACAAAACCAACTAAGTCCCACCAGAGAAAAACTAACTAAACCCTAGTAAAGAAAACAGAACAAACAAAAGACAATACTATCCCTCGCTCCCTAACCCGGAAAACAGGAGAAAACGGGTCCAAAGAAAAAGGCGGCTCACCCCTTCCGCTTCAGCCCAAGAGTGCCTAAGCTCTCAGCTAATGCACCAGGAGCGGCTCTCACAGTTCACGCTCACACAAATACACAATGAAAGCACAGGCTGGGAAAACCAGGGTCAGGGCCACGTCGGCGTTCAAGCTACTCGCTCCACTCTCTCTCTCTCTCTGGGGAGCTGTCAGAGCGGCTTTTTGAACGTAGTCACCCACTCCATGGTCCAATCAATGGTCCAATGCTCACTACTCTTCATTAGGGGAGGGACCTGTAAAGAGTCTTAAGCACAGTAAAGAAACACAGAAAGAAAACAGCCCACACAGTCTTCTCATGGCCACAGCCGTAACACCCCCCTTCCCAAAATCAAAGACATCCCCTTCGTAGATGTTTTGAACAGTTATATGTAAAGGAAAACACGGGATAGGGCATCCGCTAACACATTCTCGGTGCCCTTTTTATGGCGGATTTCCAAATTGAAATCCTGCACCAAGAGAGACCACCTCATCAGCCTTTGGTTCGAGTTCTGCATCCGCATTAGGAATACCAAGGGATTGTGGTCGGTATAAACGATCACAGGCGAGGGGCTGCAACCAACATACACCTCGAAATGTTGCAATGCGAACAGCAGAGAGAGGGCCTCTTTCTCAATCGTGCTGTACCCTCGCTGATGGACATTGAATTTCTTTGAGAAATAGCCGATTGGGTGATCCACACCATGATGGTCTTCCTGTAGCAATACGGCACCTGCCCCGTTTGCACTGGCGTCAACCTCTAATTTAAAAGGGCGTGCAAAATCAGGGGCAGCCAGCACTGGCGCACTGCACAGGAGAGTCTTAACAGCTAGAAACGCACTCTGACACGTAGAGGACCACACAAAGGGTTTCAACACGCTAGTGAGGGGTGCGACCACTTCCGCGAAGTTTTGACAGAAACCCTGTAGTAGCCCACCATGCCGAGGAACCGGCGAAGCTCACGCCTAGTCTGAGGGGCAGGAAAGTCCAGTATGGCCTGGACTTTGGCCAAGATAGGGCGCACTTGCCCCTGACCCACCTGTTTTCGTAAATACGTCACCATGGCTTTACCAAAATCACACTTGGCGAGGTTGAGGGTGAGGGATGCCCTTTCCAAGCGATGGAACACATCAGTGAGTATCTCCATATGCTCTGACCAGGTGTCTGAATAGACGACAATATCATCTAAATACACTTCACACTTGCAGACGCCGCCCAGCACGATATTCATGAGCCGTTGAAATGTGGCGGGAGCGTTGCGCAACCAAAAGGCATGAAAGCAGAGATTTTGGCCACACGTGATGTTAGGGGAACTTGCCAATAGCCCTTTAACAAGTCCAGCTTAGTAACAAACGTCGCAGAACCGACCCTATCGACACAATCCTCCATTCTGGGAAGAGGATAGGAGTCAGGTTTGGTCACGCTGTTCACCCTCCGAAAATCTGTACAAAACCGTGGGGTCTTATCCGCTTTAGGCACTAGGAGACACGGGGAACTCCACGCACTAGAGCTAGGGACAGCAAGACAATTTTCCAACAGATAAGAGACTTCTGTCTGGAAAAGAGCACGTTTAGTGGGATTCACCCGGTAGGCATGCTGTTTGATTGGAGGGTGGTCCCCCACATCGATATCATGTTCCAACACGGTGGTACAGGATGGAGTGTCCGAAAAAAGATTAGGATGATTCTCAATCAACCGACACACGTCATTTCGAACATCATCATCTACCTCAGTTAAATGTGACCTTAATACACGTAGGATTTCAGAATTTCTAAGTCGTGCGCAGCCCACAGCACAACCGAAAACCAAATCATCACCTACTGGGTCATACCGGGTTTCGGAACCTGGCACCCCCACAGTCGCAACTGTTGACACACCACCAGCAAAGTAGGGCTTCATCATATTAATATGACACACACGACACTTTTTCCTTCGCTCTGGGGTGTCGATGACATAATCCGTGTCACTCAATTTCGCCTGCACTGTATACGGACCACTGAACTTGGCCTGGAGGGAAGATCCAGGGACCGGTAAAAGTGTTAAAACTTTATCACCAACCTCAAATTTCCTCTGCACAGCTTTCACACCAAACTTCCTCTTCATCCTACCCTGCGTTGCAACGAGAGCATCGCGTGCGATTGCGCATGCGTTATGCAAACGCTCTCTGAAAGAACTCACATAATCTAACACATTTTCCTTAGGAGCATCAGTGTCGGACAGGAAGTTCTCCTTAAGCAGTCGCAACGGGCCACGCACTGTGTGACCGAACACCAGCTCAGCAGGGCTAAATCCTAGCGACTCCTGCACAGTTTCCCTCACTGCTAAAAGGAGCAGCGGCAACCCCTCATCCCACTCCTTTTCAGACTCAAGGCAAAATTTCCGCATCATAGATTTCAATGTCTGATGAAACCGCTCGAGCGCACCTTGCGACTCCGGATGATACGCACTAGATTTCCGATGTTTAATGCCAAGTGATTGCAAAACTTGAGCAAAAATCTTAGACATGAAATTAGAGCCTTGGTCGTTTTGGACAGCTTTTGGTAACCCGAAAGTAGAAAAGAAGTTCACCAACGCCTTAACAACTGGCTTAACCTTAAGGGTGCGCAATGGAATTGCCTCGGGAAAACGTGTAGCAACGCACATCAAAGTCAAGAGGTACTGGTGGCCCGATTTTGTTTTAGGAAGTGGACCAACGCAGTCGACGAGTATGTGTTCAAAAGGTTCCCCTAAAACTGGAATAGGGTGTAATGGAGCGGGTGGAATGACTTGGTTAGGCTTACCACTAAGCTGACAGGTGTGACAAGAACGACAATACTTAGCAACGTCATTCTTCAACCCCTGTCCCCTTCTGGCTGCCTCTGCCTCAATTTTATCCCACAACTTAGACATTCACATTACTCACACTCTCATTACACATACATATAGGATCTTGGGGGTGGGCACGATACACGGAATCCAAAGTACCATCAGGGTGTACACCCCACCCCTGGCGTCGTTGCCCACCTCTCAATGTTAAATACACGTAGACATTGAGGGCCAGCAGGAGGGACCATGCGCTTACCTGCTGCTCTCTGGCAGGTAGCTCCATGCCCTCCTGGGTTTTAAATGCACCTTAGAACACACATGCATCAACACTACAATGAGCGGGTGGAGGGAGGTTTGGAGTCTTCTCTCACCCCAGTTCTCTGCGACCTGCTGGAGCAGGGGGGCTAGGAGGAGGAGTTGGCCGTCCGACTGCGGTCTGGAGTGTGGGGCCTCCCTGCTGCTGCGGAGTCGGGGCAGTCTGCCTCCCCCCACCGCAGGGAAAAGGGTAACACCACCTGGGTCTGGGTGCAGTTCCCCCCCTCCAGGGGCAAGGGTACCTAGACCCGGGGCTTAGAGTATGCTTGGGGAGTGTGATCGTGTGTACAGCGTCTCTTTATGTCTGTCTCCACGTTGGTTGAGTGTGGAGTAAGTGTATATGAGAGCATGAGGGTGGGAATGGATGTTTGTATATGTGTGTGCCTGTATTTCTGTGTCTATATGTCAGGTTGGGTGTCAGGCACCACCTCTCTGGGGACATCTTAGGCCCTCCAAGGTATGGAGGCCTATCTCCCCCTACCACCACTTCCCCTGCCAGTGGCGGACTCCCTCAGGTGTCGGTGCGTTGGTGGTTCTTTGTGTCTGGGGGTGGGCGTCCAGGTACACACCGGCTCACTCCTTGGCGGCCGCTTATCGGGGCCTGGAGCCTGGGGCTTGCTCGGGCCACTTCGGAGGTGGGGTGCCCCCGGCCTCTCGGCCTGGGGCTCGGTCACTCAGGCACGGCTGGCTGCCGGCGGAGCTCACGGGCGCGTCACTGCAACTCCCCCTGGTTTCTGCTCCGCGGCTGCTGAGTGAGCCCTCATCTGGGACTCTCCTCAGCTCTTTCTGGGACAGTGGCGCGGCTGCCCCTCTGTTGGTCTTCCTTGGTCTCTTGTGTTCTGGGGGCCTCTGGATGTCTGGAGTTTTGATCTCCTCCATACCTGCTTCATGCCCTGGAGGACGGGGCTGTGGCCCCCCCACACCCTCTAGCAGATCATTACATGAAGGAACCTTTTAAAAAACAAAAAACAAGCGCGTCCATGCTCACAGGTGTACCACGGGTGATCACACCCACAAACTACACCCTTTTTGGCTCCTACCTCAAAGCACACTGTGTTGTGTTGATCTTATGTGCTGCACAATAATGTGTAATATTTAGTATTTACTGTCATATTCCCATATATCATTGTGATGTTGTTTATTCTATTACTCTTGTTCTCTTCTGCTTGTTTTCTTTTTTCTTTCTCAGCAGGTGACCCAGGTGACTGATATATGCATTTTTTTTTCTTTTCTTTTTCTGCTCACTCTGTTGGTTTTTGGTTTTTGCCCTTCTCCCCCGTCCCTCTTCTCAGCTGTTTCTCTTTCCCTCTTTCTTTCTCCCCTTCTTTCCCCCAGTAAAGTCTGTCCCATATTCAGTAAGTGAAAATAAAATAAACAATAAAAGGTGAATCAAATGGACCATTATGGCAAGGCTGGGATGGTCAATTTGGTAAAGTAAATCCGTTGGGCATCTTTCTTTGCCTTTAGACAACAATTCTGATGGCAAAAGAGCCAAACGGGACAGGCAAAAAAAAAAAAAAAAAAAAAGAAGGTTACAAATGATCTTCTTATGGCCTCTGACAGTGGACTCATCTTTGTGCTTGTCCTGCTAGACCTTAGTGCAGCATTCGATACTGTTGACCATAATATCCTATTAGAGCGATTAGAACATGCTGTAGGTATTACAGGTACTGCAGTGGTTTGTATCATATCTATCTAATAGACTCCAATTTGTGCATGTAAATGGAGAGTCCTCTTCACACACTGAGGTTAATTATGGAGTTCCACAGGGTTCAGTGCTAGGACCAATTCTGTTTACATTATACATGCTTCCCTTAGGCAGTGTCATTAGAAGACATAGCATACATTTTCACTGCTATGCAGATGACACCCAGCTCTATCTGTCCATGAAGCCAGATAACACACACCAATTAGTTAAACTGCAGGAATGTCTTAAAGACATAAAGACCTGGATGGCCGCTAACTTTCTGCTTCTTAATTCAGATAAAACTGAGGTTATTGTACTCGGCCCTGAAAATCTTAGAAATATGGTATCTAAGCAGATTCTTACTCTGGATGGCATTACCTTGGCCTCCAGTAACACTGTGAGGAACCTTGGAGTCATTTTTGACCAGGACATGTCCTTCAACGCACATATTAAACAAATATGTAAGACTGCTTTCTTCCATTTGCGCAACATCTCTAAAATTAGAAATATCCTGTCTCAGAGTGACGCTGAAAAACTAGTTCATGCATTTATTACTTCCAGGCTGGACTACTGTAATTCATTATTATCAGGATGTCCAAAAAACTCACTGAAAAGCCTTCAACTAATCCAAAATGCTGCAGCAAGAGTCCTGACAGGGACTAGAAAGAGAGAGCATATTTCTCCTGTTTTGGCTTCCTGTTAAATCCAGAATTGAATTCAAAATCCTGCTCCTCACATACAAGTTCTTAAATAATCAGGCCCCATCTTATCTTAATGGCCTTGTAGTACCATATCACCCTATTAGAGCACTCCGCTCTCGCTCTGCAGGCCTACTTGTTGTTCCTAGAGTATTTAAAAGTAGAATGGGAGGCAGAGCCTTCAGTTTTCAGGCCCCTCTTCTGTGGAACCAGCTTCCAGTTTGGATTCAGGAGACAGACACTATCTCTACTTTCAAGATTAGGCTTAAAACTTTCCTTTTTGCTAAAGCATATAAATGGTAAATGGACTAGTTCTTATATAGCGCTTTTCCACTCTTCTGAGCACTCAAAGCGCTTTACACAACTTGTGCATTCACCCATTCACCATCGCAAGCACAACTGACATTCACACACATTCATACTCCGATGAATGCATCGGAGAGCAATTTCGGGTTAGTATCTTGCTCAAGGATATTTGGCATGCAGACTAGGGGAAGCCGGGAATCGAACCACCAACCTTCCGATCAGTAGATGACCTGCTCTACCACCTGAGATACAGCCACCCCTATAGTTAGGGCTGGACCAGGTGACCCTGAATCCTCCCTTAGTTATGCTGCAATAGATGTAGGCTGCCGGGGGATTCCCATGATGCATTGAGTTTTTCCTTTCCAGTCACTAGTGATGTGCGATACCACTGATTTTCTTTCCGATCCGATACCAAGTAATATTCAGGGTGGTATCGGCGATACTGATCCGATACCGATACTTTGTACAAAAACTTATTTTATTTATTGTATCTCAAATTATAGCATCATAATGATTACAGGGCATCAGATTACTTGTTCTTATCACTTAATAATGCAGGGTTCATCATATAGAAATAAAAAAAAATGAAGTTGTGCTATTTGAGCATGTTGCCTGCCTGCAGCACTAAAGGACTCCGTGAGAGACGTCTGTCTCGCCCTAGCAGCACCTGACTCTCTCCTCCTCTTCAGTTCACCTCAACATACGCTCGTCATATTCTGTGATATGATTTACTCTGAGGTGTTTGACAAGGTTAGTGATGTTTGATAACTTAAAATTTTTTTTGGCTTTTTCGGTTTTATTTGTTCGTGAGTAAATCGGTTTGGCTGAGATTAAAGTTATTAGATTTGATTAAATGAAATTTGACTTTATTAATCCTTCGGAAGGGTTCCTCCGGGGTTTTCACACAGCTTAATAAACGTCAAACAGAAAATGGTTAAACAGAAGTGTGAGACGGTCGAGAGTTTACGTCAGTGCCCGGTTATATTTTAGATAGCAAGGAGCAGACAGCAGAGTTTCACTCCACCGAGGGAGCTCGTGACGTACTACCCGGCTTCCTTTAGACCGCGAAGGCCGGGTCCTCAGGTGGAAGCAGCCTCTGAATTTGGACACCCCTGCTGTTTCCAGGCCGGCCAATAATAACGGTGACATTTAACGTATTTTATCCGATAAATAAACCCTGTAAAATGTATTTAACCCCCAACAGCCCTTTTGAATGTCTCCCTAGTATGGCCACAACACCTCACTCTTGGAGCACTTTTTTTGCCACACGTATTGCAAACCACGTCTCAGCTGTGTGTGGAGGTAAAATACGTCCGCACATGACTTCAATTATGCTCAGCCATTGTTGTGAGTGCGCACGCCAAGGGGCTGCGAGACATTTATACAGCCGTATTTCGCACATGACTATGAAAGGCAGAAGAGAAAGTAGTTCCTTTGAATGTAGACAATCCGAATGTTATAGTTTCTTTCCACTGTGTTCCTGTTAATGATAAACTACAAATTTACTCTAAATTACTAAAATATCGATATTTTAATGTGAGAATCGATTCTAGAACATAAATGATTGGTATCGGAGGAATCGATATTTCAGGATCGATCCGCACATCACTACCAGTCACCTTTCTCACTCACTATGTATTAATAGACCTCTCTGCATTGAATCATATCTGTTATTAACCTCTGTCTCTCTTCCACAGCATGTCTTTTATCCTGTCTTCCTTCTCTCACCCCAACCGGTCGCAGCAGATGGCCCCGCCCCTCCCTGAGCCTGGTTCTGCCGGAGGTTTCTTCCTGTTAAAAGGGAGTTTTTCCTTCCCACTGTCGCCAAAGTGCTTGCTCATAGGGGGTCATACGATTGTTGGGTTTTTCTCTGTATCTATGAAGCGCCTTGAGGCGACTTTTGTTGTGATTTGGCGCTATATAAATAAAATTGAATTGAATTGAATTGAACTGCTTCCTCTGCTGACAGGAAGTGACATCATCCCACCTGAGGCTTTGATTCAAACAATAAAAGAACTAAACTGCTGAGTAGAGCAAAGATGGGTTTACTAAAGCAGAGGATCAGATGTCAGGTCAGGTAATGTCTTCATTTAATCCAGTAACAAACCAAAGTTCCAGGTTTGAGCTTCTTGAAGTCCTGTTATTAAGTCTGTTCATCATTTTCATTTCATTTGATAACTTCTACCAATAACAACCAATTATTTTCAAGCTGAGAGATTTAGTGTGAAAAGCAGAAGCAGGAAATGATGCTGTGCAGTATATTTGTGGAAAACAATGATGAGGCTGAAATCAACATCACACACACGTAAAAATAAACACAACATTTGTGTGTAAACACAGCAGGTGGAACATTTATTTGATGCTTTAGCTGCTACTTGTGATACTAAATGTTTGCAGTCGTGCTTCATGGTTACTGAACGTAAAACAACACAAACCCTGCTGATTGTTGGTTTGTGTGTTATTTGTGTTGTGTTCAGGTGACTATAGAAAGACTAATGACACAAATATTATGGATGGACACGTTTCCTGGGCTGCTTCAGGTTTTCCATACAAACACTTGATGTTTGGTAGTTCCAGGTCCAACATGGTGCATGGATATATCCAGCGTCCCTCTTCTGCACGTTTGCTGTTCATCAGTCTCAGCCTTCCTCTCTGTCTTTGTCCTGTAGACTCCTCAGCCTGAGCTGTCCCTGTCACCCACTCATTTCCATCCTTTCTATTCTGCTCACTTGTTCAAATCTTCTACTCTGCCACCTCCAGGTCGCCTCCTGTCTTTGTGTCATGTCTCCATCATCACAGCCTCACTAGGCTGTAAAGCTTCATGTTGGCTGTAGCTGCTGTCCTCCTGTCACAGATCACAGCTGATACATGTGTGCACCCACTCCATCCTGCTACACTGTCACTTCACCTCTTTTGGACTTTGCTGCTTTGTATGGAGGACTTCATGTCTTTAAACTGATCCACCATCACCACCTCCACTCCTTCATCTTCACTGTCGTGTCTCCAGCTTCTTCACACACACTCTTCTCTTCAGAGCATACCTCCACCTCTGCAGGCTCTCTTCCACCCACCTGCTTCCTGCTCTCACTACAGATCACAATGTCCTCAGCAAACAGAGCTGCTGAGACTCCTGCCTGAGCTCATCTGCCAGCCTGTCCATCAGCACTGCTAACAAGAAGGGCTCAGAGTGGATTTCTGATGTAATCCCAGCCCCAGCAGGAACCCATCTTTCCCTGCTGCTGCAAACCTTCCCACTGTCTCTCTGTCCTCATACATGTACTGCACCAACCATTGTTTGCATGCACACAGAAACAGTGCAGCTCCTCCTGACCTTCTCTGTACATCTGAAGAGCTTGTTCTTGTCATGAAGCTGCTGCTCACACGTCACTCTTCCAGCTTCTCAACACACTCTTTCCATGTCAGTACATTTCCACCTCTATCTGTCATCACACTAACCTGCTGTAATCCTTTCAGCTGGAGCTTCTTTGTAGACACGTCCCTACATTGCAGCCTGATTACAATGCAGACAGTCGGCTACAGTGTGGCTGGATTTCTTTCTTAGCGTGCTTTGCTGTAAAGTACCAGGATGTTAGGCTAAGGCTGAGTCGCTCCATAATATGAGCCGCGGCCCGGAAAGTACAAAGATGGAATATTGTTTGTTGTTCTGAGATTTGCCATGAAATAACCCAGCACTTAAAATGACTGAGCTGTACTTAAATGTACTGACAGTGTAATTATTTTATTCTTCCTGTACAAACCTACTTGTTACACAAACTTCCAGGTAACTACAGGCTGCTTGAGCCTTATTTGCAGGTGGTGTTATAAAGTGTTACTGAAACAGCTGCTGACCAAAGTGATGCACATTTAAAGGAGTCAAAGTCCTGAAATAATTCAACAGATTAAAACAAAGATAAGATGAGAAACCATGAGTGAAACAAACAGCATGGTGGTGCTGATCATTGTTGCCTCACAGCAACAAGTTCCTGAGGTCATTTCCACCACCTGAGTGGGGCCTTTCCCCCCACACTCCTCTCTGTGTGCTGTGAGTGTCTCTCTGTGTTAGCTGGGATAAGGAGAAGAGGAAGAGGATGGAGGGTGTTGAAGGTCTCTAATGTTGCAGTGGGTCTTTGTTCCACAGTTTAGGAGCAGCTGCAAAGCCCTGATCTCCTCTGTGTTTGAACCTGATCTGGAGACAGTGAGAACCAATAACTGAGGGCAAAATAAGGACACTGAAACTAAAAGCAGTCTACAGGGACGACTTGATGTTACAAAGACCAAAGCATGAAGCACTGGTGCAGCTGACTCACACAGACTCTCCTCCACACTGTCCTCAGTTATAAAGTGCTTTACAAACACAAACATTATGACTAACAGCTGGATTTTCCTGTTTCAGTGCAGCGAACTAACAACGAGCCAACAAGGCCTCACGTGACATCAGTCAGTGAGAGTTTCACTGCTGCAGCAGCTCTGTTCACTCACACTTATTAATATTAATGCTCATTACAAATGTTACAGCAGCTGATGCACAAATCTTTGTCTGTGTGAATAAAGTTGGATCAGTTCAAACAGTTTGTTGCTCTGCTTGAAAGCAGCAGTTTTTCTAATGCACCACCTTCATGTTTCCTTCATATTTGAATCCCCCTGTAGATGCTGACAGGTAACCATGTCACACAGAGCTCAAGCCTTTGAATCCAGCTGTGACTGTTGATTTTCTATTGAATGGACTTTTTCAAATCCAGCTGTAGGCCTGTGTTTGTGAGCTCATTAACAGCTGTTTGTTTAGAGAGACGTGGTCCTCACAGGACAGCCACTACAAACATATGATTTTATAGAATATGATGCATTACTGCAGATTCAACACAATAGAAAGGATTTGAAATGAGCTCAGCCTTAAACATGTGCAGCAGTAATATTGATCCACAGACACTGATGGGAACATTTTTCTGCACAATAAGTACTTTGACTTTTCATACTTTATGTACAATTTGCCAGTACTGCAGTTTAGTGTGTAGTGAGGTGTTTTCATGGTGTTTTCTTGGTGCTTTTACTAAAGGAAGCTTCTATCAAATTCTTCCAAATGTTGTCAAACTGAGCTGTGTGATGAAGTGAGTATGACAGAAACACTCAGACTGTGTTTCTCTGCTTCATCAAGTCAAATCTGGTCCTCAGAGACTGAATAAAGTCCTGTCCCACTAACAGCAGCTCCAACAGTCTGTTCACTGCTTTCTTCCTGTCAGTCTTCATCTTTCTGCTGCGTCTCCTCTTCACACTGACCACTTTCTATCTAACAGTGAGCTCCCAGTGAAGCAGCAGCATTCAGCCTGTTAGAGTCACCACAAATGTCTCCATCCAAGCTCATGTTGTGCTTTGTTGTCCTCTCAGTGCCCCAGGTGGAGGTGGATTCAGGGGTGGAGTCTGTCCAGCTGCCCTTCAACACCACGTTTCACCTGCCTGAAGACGCTAAAGTGGAGTGGATGGACAGTGATGATGATAACGTCCACGTGTATGAGAAAGGCTCTGACCAGCCTGACAAACAGCACCAGATTTACAGACACCGAACGGTGATGAATGAAGACCTGCTGAAAACTGGAGACCTCAGTCTGACCCTGAAATACCCCACAGATGGAGACACCTGGACCTACACCTGCACCATCTACAGCAGGGAGGGAAACATCCTGCTGAAGAGAAAGGTGGAGCTGAAAGTCAGAGGTCAGTGCTGTAGATACAGGTCAAAGGTCAGAGGTCATGCAGGACTTTATTCTCTAAAAGCTTTTAGTTTGAATCTATTTTCAGTTCATTCAAATAAAATAAATTCTTTGATGTTTTGATCTAAAAGCCAAAAATGTCAGGCGGAGCAACTGTGTGTTTAAATGAACTAAGAAGACCATTAAAAATGATCCTAACTTCAAAATAAAAGCCTCTGGCATGATGTGAGTTTGGATCAAATCAATAGTTTTGTTAGTTTAGTCCAAATCAATGTAAATGTATAAATATCAATAGTTTTAAAGCTGCTGAGATCATTCAAACACTTTGATCCAGTCATTTGGATGTTGTCACATGTCAGGGTGGAGCAGCCATAAATATGAGGCTTTTATTGTGAAAGGGCTGAGTGTGATGATCCAGAGGAGCCCATGGGGTGTTTGTGGCTGGATGCAAAGGTTTGTAGCTCTCCTTGTAAAGAGAAACAGCTTGAAGCTACAGAGGAGCGTCTGCAGAAGAAGACAGGGGAAAGAGGAAGAAGCTGAGGCCGCTGGAGAAAAGACAGGAAAAGGAAATCAGCTTCATTTGTTGGAGGCCGTTTGTTCATCACACTGAAATATTCCCACTTTAGAGACAGGAAACAAAGTGAAGTGTGGATTGATGTTTGTCTCCATGATTTGGGCCCTGGAGTCATTTCTTCATCTCCCACTTTAAGACATATTAATGTCAGCCTCACACGTCCCACAGTTTTGAGGAGCACTTGGTGAGGGCTAGTTCTTTAAGGTTCAGCAGCTAATAAGATGGTGTATCGGTCAGGATACAGGAAGGAGGACAACAGGCTTCCACCTTGCTGGATTGTCACCGCCAGCTGTTTTATTGCCACCTAGATGCTCAGTGTTGCCAGCAGTCTGTAGTAACAAACAAGTTGCCATGAGTATATATACAGCAACAGCTTCACTAAGATAAACATAAAGGATTAAATGAAATAAACCAACACATCCATCTGAATATACACATAACAGAACATATATAATTTGAACTATGCCAATCTTACATCTCTTGCTCCAAACACAGAAAGGTCACAATTAAACACAGAGAGAATGTCATACATAGCCGAAACATCCACTCTAACTGTAAACAAAGGACTTTGGCGCCATCGTGTGGCCGAATAAAATTACTACATAATGGCGGCGGCCGGCGGCACATGCTTCGAGTTACGAGATGAAAAAAATGCGGTGCTACAATGCGGTAGAATGTAACTAAAGCCACGGCCAACATCAGAATCGGAAAATAAACATATTTAAGGAAACTTACTTCCAGTCATGTACTTAACACTCGGAGCATCACCGTGAAGGATGGCAACCAGGAACACAGCTTACGAGGTAAACAGAACTCACTGAAAAAATCTCCCCTTCTCGAGTAGCATCGCGATACCCCCAACTTCTGCCTACGTCATTTCCTACGACTCTGCCGGCTTCCGGGGGATTTCCATGATGCATTGAGTTTTTCCTTTCCAGTCACCTTTCTCACTCACTATGTATTAATAGACCTCTCTGCATTGAATCATATCTGTTATTAACCTCTGTCTCTCTTCCACAGCATGTCTTTATCCTGTCTTCCTTCTCTCTCCCCAGCAGCAGATGGCCCCGCCCCTCCCTGAGCCTGGTTCTGCCGGAGGTTTCTTCCTGTTAAAAGGGAGTTTTTCCTTCCCACTGTCGCCAAAGTGCTTGCTCATAGGGGGTCATATGATTGTTGGGTTTTTCTCTGTATCTATGAAGCGCCTTGAGGCGACTTTTGTTGTGATTTGGCGCTATATAAATAAAATTGAATTGAATTGAATTGAATTGAATCACTCTCTGCCTCACACGCCCTCATCTGCTGCTTTCCTCTGATTGGCTGCTCTGACAGAGTCATGATTGGCTGCATGTTTGTATAGAAAGCAGCACGTTGCTGGTAGATCAGCCATCAGCTCATGTTTGTGACTGCAGCATGGCACCAGTTTGCTCCTCGTGTTTCAGTCCCAGACTGACCTGCAGCTCTTTAGTAAATTCAGACAGCAGCTTTGTAACTGTTAGTAAATCTGACCATGAATATCATTATGACACCTCTGACCACTCATTCTGTCTTTATTGGCTTTCATACATGAAACACGCTTAAAGTCACCATTGAATCTAAACTGGATGAAAGCAGCTGTGAGTCACTGCAGCAGCTCTGTGCCAACAACCAACCAACACCTGGGTGGAGTCCCAGCTGAAGCTGAGAGATACTCAGAGATCAGAGACAGAAGCAGCTGTATGGAAGCGTTCTACAGGACGGCGTACACAAAGCTGATGCTACTGATGTCTCCTAGATAGATCTCATGGACCAAAGGCTCTCTGTGTCATCTCGGCTCCAGCTGAACTAAACTGAGAGTGAATTTGGGCTTTCAGGGAGGGGTGAAAGCAGAGCGCTGTAAAGGAAAGGGCTGTGATTGGTTCAGAACACGTCAATGAGAAGAAAGGAAAGCTTCAGAGCAACATGAATGAAACAAAGTGTTTTGATGACGACTGAAAGCCAAAACTGTCCCTGAAATCAGAATCCAGTTCATCTCCAGCCCTGTCAGCAGTTCCAGCTGTAGTGCTGTTACAATAATAGTCATCACTTCTAGTTTCACAGCAGCAAACTGGGAACATTCAGCGTCTCAAAGATTGACCTGTTAGCACCTGCAGACATTGTTGAGCTGGCTCTGCTGATCTTGTCTTCATTTCTCCACTATTTGGAGAAGCTTCAGCAGGATCCACAGTCAGAGTCAAAGTGGAGTTCTAGCATGGACGTGACGCTTCAAGAAGCTTCAGACAGACAGTGTTCTCCAAAAGTTCTGCTCTAAAAGGAAACTTTGAGCTGGCTCTGTGATTGTTGTAGTCAGAAGGATGGAGGCTGGATCTTTGATGAGTGCTTGCACACAGGCTGTCTTTAAGTATTCTGGGACACAGCCAGAGGACAGACAAGTGTTCATTATTGGAAGCAGCCGAGGGGCAGGGACATCCCAAACTTCACTCAGGAACTTTGGAGGAATCATATCTACACAGCTTGATGAGCGTTTCAATTGTGCCACAGTCCTTCAAAGCTCCTCCACAGAGACTGGCACAAAAGAAGATCAGATATGGTGGCTGGGGTCGGGACATCAAGAAAAGAATCAGGAGCTGCTGTTTTGGATTTCCTCTCATTCATTTGATGCTTCAGAAAGTTTAGAAAGTGAAGACGTTCCTCACTCGATGCCGTAATCTGATGAAAACTTGCAGGATTTCAAAGACGCTCCACTGAGCTCCAAAGAGCTCTGGGCTGTGCTTATTAGAATGAATTAAAGGAGAGAAATAGCCTCGCCTCGTTCACCTGTTCATTGAAAGCAGTCGTTCATGCTTTCATCTCTTGATGACGCAGCTGAAGATTCACCTTCTTCCGTCTCCTTTCTGCCCTCCGGCATTGTCTTTTCAGACTGTGAATGTCTTTGTGGATCCAGGGCAGCGAGCGAGCACCACGTTTAGTCCTGATCTTAAAGGTGCAGTTGAATCTAAAGTGGATGTACAAAGGAGGTTCAGATCATTCAGAGTGTTTGTGTGTGTGAGGGAGGAGGAACACCAGTGGTGGTAGAAACACTGATGAACATGTTTCTCCTGCTTCCTCATGAAAAGAGCGTCAGCGTACTGACACAGCTGCTTTTGCCTGATCACTTGGAAAAATGATCTCAAACAGAATCCATCAATGATCAGAGAGAAACACATCAGCTCAAAGCCTGGAGTTCATACTGAAGCCCACAGTTATATGTAGGCCAACAACACGCTGTTTGAAACCAATGAATTTACTGCACTGAGGAACTCAAATGAGTCAGTAAGATCATCAACATGGATCTTAAAATCAGCAGCTCAGATCATGTGATCACACATAAGAACCATGGAGCAGGAAACATAGTGAACCAAGGTGGATGGAGGCAGCAGAGAAACTGTAGGGTGGAGCTGAATGCTTCATCAGTGGGATGATGCAGCAGATTTTCTCCACCTTGCACAAACTGTCCTGTTAGTTATTATAACTGGAACATCCAAAATGTCTCCAGAGGCTCCGAGTCCAGCTGAACATGTATTAGTGTTTAGAGTGGAACTGAGGTGATAGGGACTAGGACCTGGGGGACGTCAGTCAGTGACGGAGCAGTCAGCAGGTGTGGGCAGGTGTGGACAGGTACTTGATGGAGTGTTTCCTGCTGGACTCCATATGATATGTTAGCAGAGAGGATCTGGCTCCTGATTGGTTGAAGTGGAGCCCATCTGCTGCAGAAAGATGCCTCCTGTCCCAGAAAACATTGAAGTTGTCTCTAAAGCCCAGGCTGTGGGAGTCACACACAGAGGAGAGCCAGGTGTGGAGGCCGAGCAGCCGCCCAAACGCCCCACGGCCACAGGTGGGAGTGGGGCCGCAGATACAAACACTACGGTGGGCTTGTTTCACAGCCTCACAAAGACACACAAAGTCCAGTTTGAGGAAGTGGGAGCGCTGTTTGGAGTCCGGTTGGTGCCCATGTGGATAAGGATGGTGTCGGCCTCCGGACGGGATCGTATTCTGCCAGGAAACTTGTCTAAAATGTCCCAGAGCGTCGGGCCGGGAAAAGACAGAGCGCACGCCTCCTTTATTGTGAAATTCCTCACCATGGTAACTGAACACATCAGCTGGTCTGCAGCAGGTTCAGAGTTTGAGGCTCAAAGTGTCCCATTTTCACTGATTGTTTCCCGACGACATGCTTCAAGTGTGATATGGATCCTCTGCTGAAGGAATCTGCTTTCTATCCACAACCTGTTGATCCGTGTCTGACTAACAGCAGCGCAGGAAGCCCTGCAGTTACAGAGAAACTGTCTGAGTCGCATTGTTGCTGCAGTTTACCTGCAACTGCTGTGAAGAAAAAGTCTCACTGTGTTTGTGTTTGGTCCTAATCTGCTGCCTGTCTGTTTGACATGCTGGATTTCCAGCTGATAGATGACAGATTAGAAACTGATCAGTCTATTGATCACACAATATTCCATCAATAGAACTGATTTGACTTTGATTTGTGTAACAAAGTGATTTCCACGTCTCCTTCATGATGTGACAGTGTCAGAGCTGAATGCACTTGTAGAGTATCATGTTTTTATGGCTCACATTTAAAGTGTTGCAGCTCTAATGTACAGCTGTCATATTAGAAATAGAAGCAGCTCTGATTTTAGTGCTCAAAGAAATCTATGAAGTTATGAATTCACACATGAACAGTTTTCTGCAGCGTTCCTCTCGGCCTTATTTGCAGCTCCACTCTTGTTTTTGCTCTAATAATTATTTCTCTCCATGAGCTGTTTCTCTGCCTGAAGGAGGCGCCACTCCATCGCTTCATTTAGTGCAGAACAAGAGTCACATGATGCTGCTCTGAACACCAATCACACTTTGTACAGCTCATGTTGTGTTTGTTGTCCTCTCAGTGTGTCAGGTGGAGGTGGAGGAGGGGGCGGAGTCTGTCCAGCTGCCCTTCAAAACCACACAAAACCTGCCTGGAGATGCTGAAGTGAAGTGGTGGCATTATGATCCATTAATGAAGGTCCACGCGTATAAGAACGGCTCTGACCAGCCTCACAAACAGCACCAGGTTTACAGAGACCGAACGAAGATGAATGAAGACCTGCTGAAAACTGGAGACCTCAGTCTGACCCTGAAACAGCCCACAGAGAGCGACAGTGGAGGATACAGCTGTGGAGTCAAGAGCAAGATCCCGATCCGATACAAAACAGTGCTGCTCAAAGTCAAAGGTTTGTTTATATATCTCTGTGTGTGTGTGTGTGTGTGTGTGTGTGTGTGTGTGCGTGTGTGTGTCTCTGACTCTGTGTGTGTGTGTGTGTGTGTGTGTGTGTGTCTCTGACTGTGTGTGTGTGTGTGTGTGTGTGTGTGTCTCTGACTGTGTGTGTGTGTGTGTGTGTGTGTGTGTGTGTCTCTGACTGTCTGTGTGTGTGTGTGTGTGTGTGTGTCTCTGACTGTCTTGTGTCTCCTCTGCAGGGAGAGTTCAGGTCCAGGATCAAACAGGGGACATCAGGAACAGAAGCAGCTCCATTGATCCGACTCCTCTGATGGCTGATCAATCAGTTTGATCTGTGTGTTCTTTGATTATTGATCAGTGATGTCAGAGTGGAGTCAGTGTGATGTTGTTGTTGTGTGTTTGAGACTTTTAGTGTCCATGAAGGTCTCTGCTGCCGTAGATCCTCTGAACTGTGACAGAGGTCTCACTCTGGAGGAAACTCTCAGCACTTTCCAGCAGCTCCTCCATCATGGAGGACGTTCCCTCACTGTAACAGGTGGAGGAGAGAGGAGAGGAAGCACAGGTGGATCCTCTGAGGAAGAGGAGCGTTCCTACAAACCACATGATGACATGACCAGAGGACAAGCATGTGCAGAAACACATTAAAGTCAGCCTGTAAACACGTTTGTGTAAATTCTAGTCGTGTTTTTCTGTCACATTCAAATAAAAGCAGAGAAAGCAGAACAAATGCTGAAGCTGTCTGTGTGGAATAAAGGAGTTAAAGTACTCACACACACACACACACACACACACACACACACACACACACACACACACATCTGTCTCCAGCAGCTGTCTGAGCTGCAGTCTGTATTGTGTGTGTAATATCTTCATGTTTCTAATATTACAGTTTTATCTTCAGGTGTAAAATCAGCTGCTCTGCTGTCTTCTCTCCTGATCCTGTGTGATTGATTAGATCCTGCAAACGCCACAAATTTCATTCCAGCTTTGATTTGAAAGCCAGCGAGTAAAAGGATCAGCGATAGTTTTCAGAGCGATGCCAAAGCTTGGGTTCCTCTCCTACAGCAGCTTTTCTTTCTTTCTCTCCCTGTGAAATACAGCAGCTGGACCTTTAGCTGCAACACACTGTGAGGCAAACTGCACACAAACAGTTTGTGTGTTTGCTGATGTTTGTTGAGCTGATAGAAACGCTGCATTTGAAATTAGCTGACACTTCAAAAACGTTCCTCCCTTTATGCTCGCTGCTCTTCAGCAGGGCTAGCTAGATGCTAAAGTAGCGCTAACACAACTTACCTGCAGTCGTTCAGGTGTCGTCCCAAAAACATATCAAATAAAAACATGGCCCACTTTAAGCCCTGACTGTGACTCACAGTTTGACTCTTTGGTCTCTTTTATGTGATTAATGAATGAACAGGATTTCCTTTCATGTGTTTCTGTTCAGGCTCAAATCACTTTGATGTTTGAAGGCTCGCACTGATGGAATAATAACTCCCCTCAAATGTGTTAAAGCTAAAGTAACCAGCCTGTTTGAACATGTAAGGAGTAGAAAGTACAGATACCTGTAAATCCTACTGAAGTACAGTAACAGAGTATTTGTACTTAGTTACTTCCCACCTCTGGCCCTACCGTTTTATCCCATATGACTAAAGCCAGGTAGGGGCTGGCTGGATTCAGCAGAGCAAACATCTAATGTAGTCGTGGGCTCACAAGTTTCTCTCTGAGTGCTGTCATGGTGTAGTTGCCATGGTGACAGAAGGTTTGGCCCTGACCAAAGCGCTCGGCACAGACATGGTAGAGAAGGCCGTCACTAAATGATGGAGGCGGGGAAGCGAGACTCAGAGGGGTGAGGTATCCTGGTGTTACTGAGGAGAACTCTGCTCTCTCTTTCTAGTCCCTGTTATTTACTCACACTGTCCCATTTAAAGCAGCTGAATCCTCTGTGATGCTGTTCACACTAATATGGTTGGATCACGCTCAGACTGACTCTGACTGTCAGCTCACTCTTGAACACACTGAGTTTCTGGGAGTCTGGCAGGTATAAGACCCTCTTCAGGAACTGACTCAAAGAAGAAAAAGTGGATGTTTTCATTTGATCGTCATTTTTCACTGGACGTGGGTGAAACTCCTGGACATCAAAGACATTCTGAGCATCACTGAAGTTAAACGGCTGAAAGTTTAAAGAGAATTGTAAAATGATAAGATGATGATTGACTAATAAGATTATCTGACAGGTCCTTAAAGTGGCCCCTTGGTGGAGCTCAGCAGGACGACAGGTGGCTGTGAGCTCATTTTAAAATCATCATAGAATAAACAGAAACATTAGCAGATGACGTTTGAAGGCTTTACATGTGCTGGATATGAATGTTTGGAGCCCAGATCATCATTGGTCTGGTTTCAGTGTGGATGCTTTTCTCCATGTTGGCCTGAGGGTGGTGCTGTTTGGCCTGTACTGAGTATTTGTCACTATGCTGTGGGTGGAGTCAGTGATTGGCTGAAGGTGCCTTCTTTAAAGCGGGAACACTGGCTCAGCTTTCCTACCTCCTTCCTCCCAGCTGGACCACGCTGCATCAACAAGTGATTGTCTGTGTGTGGAAGAGTGATGCCATTGGACACACTGTAAATATCTTCTTCAGCTGTGTGGGTGGAGAAGCTTTTCTGTCAGGGAGGCGGTGTCCTTCTCACCTTCACACATGAGATTAGAAAGCGAGAGAGTTCAGATCACAGTGCAGATATGAATGAATGAATCCGTGCTCGTCCTCACGGCTCCTGCATGCTTTTAAAAAAGTGTGTGTTCAGCTCTGATCTCCAATCTGTTCTTTTCTCTCTTTGTTTCCTGGGTTCATGATCATCATCACACCGTCTGAGGCTCCTAAATATCCACGTTTGCTTGTTTCACTTTCACACTCTGGGAGTCAAAGATGTTTCAGCTCCAAACTCACTGAGAGCTCCTCGTGCCCACCACGTGACCACAAACATCTTTGTGCTCACGTGCTGCTCGTGTCTGAGACGCTTTAGTTTGAAGGAGACAAACTGCAGACGCAGCATTTCCTGTTCCTGAGTGTAAACCTGAGCATTTGAAATGAGCTCCACAGGGAAGCTGTAGGTGACAGAGATGCTCACAGACTCACTGACGTTACAGTCTGTCAGCATCACGCAGTATCACAGACACACGGGAAGATTTAGTGCAAGTGCTGAGAGACACACAGCAGACATGTTGACTGGAAACATGTCAGACTGAAATAAAGCAGAAGCACATGTTAGCACATGCTAATATGATGTGGATGTGTTTAGTGTGGGAGCAGGACTCACCTGAGACACACCTGTGTGGATGCTGCTGCTTCCTGCTCTGCTCTTTCTGCTGATTCAGCTTCTTCATCACGTCTGAGGCTCTGTCACAGTTTGTTTGTTAACATCATCATGGACACAACACAAGCACATCTATGTGACATTTCCTATGATTGTGATTGATGTGGATGTAGAACATGTCACTATCTCATTGTTTAATAAAGTCAATGTTCCATTAGAAACACAGACAGTAGAATTATAAACAGAGTTTGAAACACGAGACATTTGATGGAAGTTTGACCTTATTTGACCTTGAAGAGCTCAGAGCTCCAAAATGGCTCTAAAGAGCATTATTATCACTTTGACCTTCAGATCCATCTGTTGACCTTGAAGTGAGGTCAGAGGTCAGATGTGAGCTGATATCTTCATGTGCTCCTTTCTACATGTTGATGATCCACAGCACACTTGTTCCAATCCTGGTTTCTAAGTTTGAGGCTTTTCTCAGTTTCCATCAATAAATCATGAAGTCGACCTTGAAGACTTGGGTGGATGTGAGCCAGATGTGAACAGATGGTTAACATGAGCCCGCTCTACACCCCTACAAAGTTTGATCAGAGTTCATTCACAACTATTCGAGCTGTCGTGTTCACACACAGAACGACACGCACACACACGCTACCACAAACATAACCTCTGTTTTCAAGGTGAGCTAAAGCTCCAGGTGTCACATCAAACACTCACAGGGAAAACACCAATCACAGCACGCACACATATACTGAACATGACAGAGAGAGTTATTAGAGACCAGCTTTTATCACATTTATTCTTCCTCAAAGTTCCAACAGAGCCGAACAACCCAGAGGGAAATGTCCGGGTCCTCCCAGCAGCCAGTGAGCTTCTGTAGAGAGGACACGTGAATAAAGCCGCAGTGATCCACAAACACACACAGCTCTTTGCTGCCTTTGACTCCTTACTTGATGCAACAGCTGATGCTGTCAAACAAAAACAAGCTTCATGTTGACGATCAAACTGATCTTTATTGTCTTTCTTGCAGAAAGTTTCATTATTTCATGGGCAGCTGAAAGAAGTAAGAAGTGCAGAATATGACAGGAAATAAGTGGAAGAACAAAATCTTCATTTCCTCCAAGTCTTCTGGGCCTGGATGTGATGGAAACACTCACTGAGTCCACTGCTGTGCTCATCACTGAAGCTCATAATGCAGCAGGTAGTATTGCACATTTGCAGGACTGAAACATGTTGGAAACCTTGGAGGATTTCCTGCTTCTTCTCCAGGTCATTGAAGCAAACTGCTGGGCCTGAGCGGGCAGTTTCCCATCGAGTGTCCAAAACTCTTTAACATGGTGGAGATTTCATAGCCACGCTGTAACCACGCTGTAAGAACACGAGGATGATCCACCGTCACCGTTCTCATAGGGGGGTCGTCTGATTGGTGGAGTTTCTCTGTTGTTGTCGAGTCTTTACTTTACAGCAGAAACTCCTGCAGGTGACTGTTGTTGTCATTTGCTGCTGTAGAAATAAAACTGAAGGAGTTTTGCAGGTAGAAGATATTTGATTTACAGCTTCTCACACACGAGACCAGGCCTGCAGCTAGCCATTATTTTAGTGTGTAAACAGACTCCGCCTCTCTGCGTAAACAGACTTTTTTTAGAAAGAGCCTGTTTCTGTTAATATCATATCAAAAGTCTGTGATGGTGTTCGGTCTCGTGTTCCCAACATTAACCTGTGAAATGTTCATATTTATGTACCAGTCAAAGGTAAAACATGTTTTCTAATAAACTGTGTTTGTAAAATCTGCTGGTTGTAAGAAGAAGTGTGTAAATGTCCCCAGTGGCTGCTGTGGTTTACATGGTGAGATAACATGTGAGAAATAATTCAGATACTGAGGCTACAGACTGTTAGTTAGTGCTGCTGTGGAGACGGATAAAGAACATGTGATGGTGATAAAACTAAGAGCTGAACTCCTCCAGCTAACATTATCTGGGCTGAACCATTAAAATAGGTGGGGCACTTCCTGTAGGGAGTATAATAGACATTACAAACCTCCATGTGTCCACACATCAACTGTCACTGCAGCCTCAGAGCAACAAAAGTGTTTAGACCCACTGTGTCCTTAACCCACAGTTACTCCATGAGCATTTCTACTGCTGAACACAAGCCTGGTGAAACTTCAGCTGCCCAACACACTGTTAGTGACTCACAGATTCTTCCTTTGTTCTCTGTCAAAGCTGATGTTCCCACTTCCTTGTGATCCTCCCTCATGTGCTCCTGGTTCCTCTTTTGTATTCTTTGGACTTCTGTATACAAACCAACACAAGATGAGTTTATAATGTTGACCTTAATCTAACCTTTAGGTCCAGTCCCTGCTCTGTCACTACAGGATGCTCTGAGCAGTCATGGATCCAGCAGATTCACTGTGTTCAAAGACTTTAGCTCAGACTGCACAGAAGCAGCTTTGTGGAGGATCCATGAGGAGACTCTGGAACAATGATGGCTTGTAGATGTTTTGCTGCTGTGGCTCAGGGACTTGGTGAGTTCTCACTCTCCAGCTTCTTCTGACCAGGACTCCATTTCCCAGTTTCCTGTTAAACACAACACTTTCCAGTTCAGTGAAGTCCAGTGGATGGTGCTGCCTCTGCTGGTCCCTTATACTGCAGTGTTGCTGGAATACTGCTCTGCTCTCACCCACCTCCTCCTCGGCCTCCTGAAGGTCTCCACCTCCACTGCTGCCTACAGACTCTCAGCCTGTCCATTCTCCTGAAGTGCTCCTCTTCTTGGCTCCACCTTGTGGATGCCCTCCTGAACTGTTTCTGCTCCCCTCTGAGTTTTTATTTCTAAGTTCCTGTCTGTTGGTCGTCTGCTTCCACTCCTGGACTCTGAAGCTTCTTCTGTTTTCTCTGATTTTCACTTTGTTCCCCTGGAGATGTTTGTGCTCTTTGGACGTCTGCATGAAACCTGATAAACTGTTGGTGTGTTTGTTTAGACTGTGTCAGGTTTGAATTTGGTTCCACTCATTCCTGGATCATAACAGTTTGATTTAGAAGAGGTCAGAGTAACATGTTAAACATGTTCATATATCTTATTTTTAAATGATACTTCTCTTAAAGCTGTTCCCACTGGTTTGAATCCAACACAACACATTTATAATAAAGACAAATAAACCAGTTTTTAAAAAGCCAAAACATTTGTACCATTTGTACCAATTACAGCCCAAATGAAGACTTCAGATGCAAAAAGCTCTGAGTCAGTTTTACCCTCTTTGCTGTGAATGAGGCTCCTATCTGAACGATCTGGGTCCTTACCTGAACTCTCTCCTCTGAAGACCGGAGGCTCACATCTGACTGCAGGACTAACTCTGCTGGGTCAGGTTGGGGTCAGTGGGCTCACTGGGTGGCTGGTTCACTGCTCTGAGCTTGTGTGTCCCTGTCATCCCTTTCTTTCTTCCCCCTTTAAATGATCCATGATGGTCTGTCCCACCGGCTGAGCCGTTTGTGTTATCAGCTCATTTAAAAGTAGAGAACAGAAAGCTGCACTATGACCTGGTGCAACAGGTGACCCTTCAGCTGACCTCCCCACAGCAAAGCTGAAACAGTGCCTTGCTTCACTTTGTCAGACAGCTTGTGTCTAAGTGATCTCGTGATTCAGCAGGTCTGCAGTGATCAGGCCTGAGTGTGGCTGCTGACACTGAACTCAGCTTTCTAAAAATGTGTTTCATTACAGTTAATTCATGTAGGTTTGGATTATTTCTCCCTGAAGAATAAACACCTTCATTTAGAAACTGCATTTTGTGTTTGTTTGTGCTTTCTTTGTCTGATATTTACATTTGTTTGATGATCTGAAACATTGAAGTGTGGCAAACATGCATAAAATAGGAAATCAGAAAGGGGTTCATGAAGAAAACCAACTGCAGAGACGTGACGGAGTTCTTTACTTTCACTAATCTTCCTTCAGACCACTGGAGAAACTGATGGATTCAACAATGGGATGATCAGTGCATGATGGGTCGTCCTCACTGAGCTATCAGAGGAGCTCACCACGACACAAACGAGACGTCGACTGGAAGGTTTCCCAGCTGCAAACCCCGATCACTGAAGCAGGGGAAGGGCCGACCAAAGCCACAACTGGACCACAAGAACAAATCAGACAGCAAAACAAAGACAACAAGATTTCAATCCAAGTAACAAAGATGGTAAAGTCAGCAGTCGGTGTGAGAAATGTGGTGAAGCTGTGAACAGCTGGAAACGTTTGTCTGTGTGTGGAGGACACAGAACAATCCACACCAAACATTGAATTCACTGTTTTCATCCGTTCAGAGACCAAACACTGTGGTTCATAACATTTAACTGCTCACAGTGACACCGAGTGGGAAATCCACAGTGTTAAAAAGCTTCCCACATGTTTGCTCCATGTTTCTATCTAATGGAAGGCCCAACACGTCCGTCCATCTACCAGGTTTCATTTGTATTATCGTTCTTCTGGGTTCAGAGCAGCACAAGAAGGGCCCTGGACTCACTGGAGCTTTTTCATTTATGATCCTTTTTGAATCTTTCTGACAAACAGTGAAAATGTGTTTCTTTAATCTCCGTCTATATTTTCATCATGAAAACTCCACATGACTCTGAGCCCTTATGATCCCTGCACAAACTCATCTCTAACCCTCTGCTGATCTTTGCTCCATGGATTTAACTCTTCAATGAACTGGACGTCCACAGTGTTCAAATCCCTGCAAGCAGGATGAAGTCCAGCCAGCCAATCACAGGACAGTGATCAGCTGACACAGTGATTTGAAGCTGTCAGGGTGAGGCTGCTTCATGCAGGTGTGAAACTATGAGGAAGCTGAACGCCTCCTCTTTCCTCAGCAGTGATCTGTGGCAGTCTGCCATCATGTTTGGCTGCTCACACTGAATGTGACTCACTGAAAGCTGAACCATGTTTTTGATGATCACACTTTAATTTAACAGCTGAACAATGAACTTTTAGAAAGAGTCAAATCTGACAAACAAACGTTTTTTCTTCATGTTGTTGAAGTTTCACATGTTCAAATATTTCTGTTGTTTCAATGAACAACATAAATGTTGATGTGATGTCCAAGTAAAACACAGAGTTGAGATTGATCTAAAAACGTCTGTAATCCAGATGATTCCAAACAAAGTGTAAAATAAGAGCAACATTTCATTGAAGCTGTGGCTTCATTTATCACAGTGTCACAAAGAGTTTCCTGTTTCCAGCCTGTCAGCTCTCACAGTGTTATATTGCACATGTGCTGTGAGTAATAATGTAAATAATAATAATAGAAATGAATAAATAAAGAGATAAACAGCACCAACAGGAGCCTGCAGAGAGTTTCTGGTCTTGCAAAGACAAACATGTTTGTTCCAACAGAACATTCAGATCATAATTCAGATGTGAAAAGCTGTCAGACAGGACAGCTTATATAAACACAGTGTTTAGTTTGTGAGAGCAGGTAAAGGCAAAGAACCAGGAATGAACTGTGGGGACCTGATTGGACGCTTTGGATTTCCTGATCTCACAACCACGAGTGCTGCTGCTGCGCCCTGCTGGGGCCAGTTTCCCCCCAACTGTCCCCTTGAACCACCTGGAGGTGTGAGCGCTTAATGTTAGGCGTTAGTTATTAATGTTACTGATGTTCTTCTGTGTTTTGGGAACTAATTACTAAAGTGGGCTTAACTTTATCATTGACCTGCTGGCGTTCGGTTTATTTCCATATAGTCTAGTTTGATGCACGTTCATGTCACAAGCTTCAAAATGTTTGTCACACTGGGAGTGAACTATGACCCTAAAGCTAAATGCAGCTTTCATTGAACATGAGCTCACTGCACAACAATGACTGCAGATCTACACACAGACACACACACACAGGCTGTGTGTTGAGGTGAATAACAGGCTTTTAATTTGCTTCTTAGGAATAAAAATGCTTCCCAAATATTTCATATGAATAAAAATGTAGAAACATCTGGAGCACAGATGTGTAAAGATGCTGTGATATTCAATCAGAGTCAAAATGAGGAAAGAGGAACAGACGGTTTCCAGATCAGCACACATGACCCTGCAGCAGAGTTCACTATAGTGCACGGTGGTTGTAGATGGACTGGAGTAAGAGCACATCTGAGATGGAAACAAGGAGCACAGGCTGTATGTAGCAGATGGATGAAGCCTCCAGTCACTCACACAGTCCCATCTTAAAGCCTCCAGCCTGGTGTTTAGAAACTGGCGAGAGGGAAGCGAGGGGACGCTGACGCAGCAGTAACGTGTGGCTACAGCATGAACATTGTTGTGTTGGAGACCAGAAACCCATCCATCTCTCAGCAGAGTGGGCTTGTTTATTTAGAGGTGCAGTTACTGCAACGCTAAGGAAACACTGCCTCCGTCTTTCACACAAAGCCTGGAGTTCCCTGCGTGAGAGCAGGCATGGATAGACCTGACTGTTGGGAACATATCCACCGACTTCTGAGCGTTGAAGTGTTGACCGGTCTGCAGGCTCAGGCAGCAGCTGACTGTTAGCCTGATGCTGCAGAGGAAGCTGTCAGCAGCTCCCACAGAGCCTGACTGACTGTGAGAGGACAGAGGGACTTCAAATCCAGCATCGCTTCAGCCTGTGAGGAACTATTCGCCGTGGTTATTTGTAGTACGATGAATCCTGTCTGCAGATCAAAGCGTGACTGTGAGATAATCACAGGCAGTGGCTGAGATACAGTATGGTGGCATTAAGTGCAGATTCCTTCAGAGCGCCATGCTTAAGCTGGACAATGTCAAATCCAATTTTTCCAGAAGGAATTCAGGAGAAATTTCTGTCCTTTAAAAAGATTTAATTTGCTGCAGCAGTTGAAATGACAAGTTCACAGCACTGGAGCGCAGTGTGACACAACAGTCTGCCTCACACCAAGGATGGCCCTCATTGGGCCGTACAGCTCATGTGACAGTAACAAAGATCATTATGGCCGTCTTCTCCCAGAACCACACAGTCTGCTGTGACTCCTCCCCGTTCAGTCTGACCTCGCCTGGTTTCTGCTCCTTCTTCTGTGAGAGACAGAAAAGAAAAGCATCTCCCTCCATGGCCTCCATTAGATCCACAGTGTAGTTCAGGATATGTTGTTGGGACGTCCTGACCCAGAGACTATTCTCACCATTATTATGTTATATTAGCTCTGGCTGCTCCGTACCCAGCAGGGCGGGGCCTGTGTCGTACCCAGCAGGGCGGGGCCTAAGCCTAAGGCGAGCAGTGCAACAACATTTCAGAATCAGCAGAGTACCATGTCCACAAACACGAGCCTGCAGGTCTGTCTGCACTCACAGCTAAATACACATAAAAGCATTTTACTGGTGGACATCACTGAAGGTTTCCTTCATGAATATAAAGAAATACTTAAAAAATAACAAACATTGAATAGAAGTGATTTGATTTCATGAGGTTTTATTTAATAAGCTGTTTTCTTTTGGAAACGAGGACCAAACAGATTTATGGAGCAGGAAGTCCAATAACGTCGGTGCTGCTCACAAGTTTTCCAGCTCACTGCATCTTCGCTTATTTCCTTATCTCTGACCTTTGACCTCAGCTTTGTCCCTGATTTTTTCTCTCTTTTGAAACAGTTTTTAGGAGGCAGTGAATTCTTTGAAGCTGATGTTTGGTGCGCCCTCACCAGCCCAGAGAGATAAGAGGAGCCGAGACTCTGTGATAAGATTCAGCGATTAAACCAAAACTTCTTTTCTTTGTTTGTTCGCTGATGTTGAGTCTGAGAAATGCCGACTCCCTGAATACTTCTGTGGTCACATGACCATCGAGGTCTGTTTCAGAAGGACACAGTGGAAACATGTGGGAGTGGGGGTCACAGAGAGATCTGGAGGGGATCTGATGGGAGCATCAGTTTGATGTTGCACGCAGGTTTATCTTCAGTATGTTTCACCTGAGCTCATATTTGAGCTGCTGTGTGTGAATGAATCACTCTGCTGCTCAGACGTCTGTTTATTCTGAGATTCTTACCACACGTCGCTCCTGGTGACGTCTGCTTTTTGATGCTCGTCCTTTCATCGGCTGCTGGAGGAAGAACTTGAGATCAGTGAAGTCTCTGTGCTGCTGTGTCCAGACCACATAGCCAGTGTTTCTGTCACCGGGCCTTTTCACAGTCCCAGTGGAAGAACTGCTTCCATCGAAGTGCAGCCCAGAGGAGCAGTTAAGATGCTCCTCCTCTTCCACTTTCCGAGCTCCTTTCTTTTTCTGAAAACATGTTTGCATCAAACAGCGGCACAAACACTGCTGCTGACAGTAGGCCTGCTGTGACTCTGCTGTGGCAGACTGAGGGTCCACACTCTGGTGGGTTTCACACACATCTCCCTGGAAGCTTCACACAGTCTCAGCTGGCACACGCAGATGAAGCTGATTAGCATCTTTGTGCTGCAGGTTGAAGGTGATCCTTCTATAATAACTTGTTTGCAGCGATGCTGAAACTGGGAGCTTTAGCATTAGCAGCAGCTCGCTCTCTGACCTTTCACCTCTAAGCCTCTAAACAGAAGCTGTGCTAGCACAAACACGAGGCAGAGGGTGGCTGTGAGACTGTAGCTGGATCGTGTTACACTTTATCCTGTTCATCACATATTTGAACATCTCACACTGAACCTTCAGCTGATAGCACAGTTTGTGTGACGGTCACGGCTCCTTGCTGTCGAGCACACTGCTGCACAAACACGTGGTCAGTGCTAATCACTGTTTTCTGTTGCCTTGTTTTTCAGGCTGTCATACTAAAGAAGACGTCCTGATCACTGGGGGTAAGTCTGATAACTGACTTTCATGGCTGACTGAGAGACACGGCTCCCATCACCCCTCTGTCTGCGTCTGTCTCAGCAGAAACACCGTTTAACCCCAAACCATGGATTTAATCAGCGCTCAGGTTCTGTTTGTCTGAATTCTTTTACATTTTTGAGATTTTTTTTAACCTCCACCTTCCTGTATCACTGGACCCTCCTCTCTCTTCTTCCCTTCCTGTTAACAAACTTCATTCTTCAGCTTTTGTTTCACCACCGTCTCCTCTGCAAAACTCACAACACCGAGAAACTGAGACACAAACGTTTCCTGAGCTAAAGCTGACGGACTGACAGCTACAATGAGTGACTCTCTTTATCCTGCTGAAACCTGAGGAGGACACACACACACACACACACACACACACACACACACACACACACACACACACACACCTGTGATGCCTGGTTGATCACAAACAGGTTTTTAGGGTTAAAATAATGCCTGAAAAAATGCTGTGGTTTGGTTTATCTCTCGGTCTGTGCCAGGTGGGTGGAGCCTGTGTGATGGGGGACGTTTCAGATGCAGCGGAGCATTTTAAAAATGACAGCCTCAACATGGCATTTAATCTGTTATTAGACTCAATTGGTTTCTCTCAAAATGTAAAAGAACCCACCCACCACTTTAATCACACTCTAGACCTTGTTTTAACATATGGCATAGAAACTGAACATTTAACAGTGTTTCCTGAAAACCCTCTCCTGTCTGATCATTTCCTGATAACATTTACATTTACAATAATTGATTACACAGCGGTGGAGAGTAGACTTTATCAAAGTAGATGTCTTTCTGAAAGCGCTGTAACTAAGTTTAAGAATATAATCCACCCACTGTTATCATCTTCAATGCCCTGTACCAACATAGAGCAGAGCAGCTATCTGAACGCTACCCCAACAGAAGTCGATTATCTTGTTAATAATTTCACCTCCTCACTACGTACGACTCTGGATACTGTAGCTCCTGTGAAAACTAAGGTCTCTAATCAGAAGTACCTGACTCCGTGGTATAATTCTCAAACACGTACCCTAAAGCAGATGACTCGTAATCTGGAGAGGAAATGGCGTGTCACAAATCTAGAGGATCATCATTTAGCCTGGAGAAATAGTTTGCTGCTTTATAAGAAAGCCCTCCGCAAAGCCAGAACATCTTACTATTCATCACTGATTGAAGAAAATAAGAACAACCCCAGGTTTCTCTTCAGCACTGTAGCCAGGCTGACAAACAGTCAGAGCTCTGTTGAGCCAACCATCCCTTTAATGTTAACTAGTAATGACTTCATGAACTTCTTCACAAATAACATTTTTATCATTAGAGAAAAAATTACCAGTAATCATCCCACAGATGTAATATTATCTACAGCTACTCTTAGTACCATTGATGTTAAGTTAGACTCTTTTTCTCCAATTGATCTTTCTGAGTTAACTTCAATAATTACTTCCTCCAAACCATCAACGTGTCTTTTAGACCCCATTCCTACAAAACTGCTCAAAGAAGTCCTGCCATTAATTAATTTTTCGATCTTAAATATGATCAACCTATCTCTAATGATCGGCTATGTACCACAGGCCTTCAAGCTGGCTGTAGTTAAACCTTTACTCAAAAAGCATCTCTAGACCCAGCAGTCTTAGCTAATTATAGGCCAATCTCCAACCTTCCTTTCATATCAAAAATCCTTGAAAGAGTAGTTGTCAAACAGCTAACAGATCATCTGCAGAGGAATGGCTTATTTGAAGAGTTTCAGTCAGGTTTCAGAGCTCAGCACAGCACAGGAACAGCTTTAGTGAAGGTTACAAATGATCTTCTTATGGCCTCTGACAGTGGACTCATCTCTGTGCTTGTCCTGCTAGACCTCAGTGCAGCATTCGATACTGTCGACCATAATATCCTATTAGAGCGATTAGAACATGCTGTAGGTATTACAGGTACTGCACTGCAGTGGTTTGTATCATATCTATCTAATAGACTCCAATCTGTGCATGTAAATGGAGAGTCCTCTTCACACACTGAGGTTAATTATGGAGTTCCACAGGGTTCAGTGCTAGGACCAATTCTGTTTACATTATACATGCTTCCCTTAGGCAGCATCATTAGAAGACATAGCATACATTTTCACTGCTATGCAGATGACACCCAGCTCTATCTGTCCATGAAGCCAGATAACACACACCAATGAGTTAAACTGCAGGAATGTCTTAAAGACATAAAGACCTGGATGGCCGCTAACTTTCTGCTTCTTAATTCAGATAAAACTGAGGTTATTGTACTCGGCCCTGAAAATCTTAGAAATATGGTATCTAACCAGATTCTTACTCTGGATGGCATTACCTTGGCCTCCAGTAACGCTGTGAGGAACCTTGGAGTCATTTTTGACCAGGACATGTCCTTCAATGCACATATTAAACAAATATAAATAAATACAACACGGACACAAGAACATTTCACTGCATGTTGTACTCTGTGTGATCCTGTATGTGACAGATAATAAAGCTGGATTGTTGTTGTGTTAAAAACACTCTGTGCATATGATGCTTTGTTGTCCTAAACAAGGCGTGTGTGTGTGCGATATATATCAGATTTATGATTTTTTAAATGTCTCCTCTCTGTAAGAAAAGGTTTTTGTATAAGTGATGAAACAAATGAAAAATAAAAGTTGTCAAAATATTTTCCCCATTTCTTTCTGTTACTCCTGTTTTGTTTTGTTTTTACTATGAGACTTCTTTTTCAGCTCAAAGAAGAGAACAGCCAATCAGAGTCTGCATGTGTCCCAACCATCCAATCACAGTGTGTGGGCCTGCATGCCTGTGATTGTAGCTTGCCATCACCTATGTGTGAATGGGTGGATGACTGAATGTAGTGTAAAGTGCTTTGGGGTCCATAGGGACTAACTAAAGCGCTATACAAATACAGGCCATTTACCAATAAAAGAATATTTAACATTAATTGTACCAATGTTGTTGTGTACTAAGCACAGATTAGTTTAAAAAGTTTTAATGGTGTATTAGGTTGTAATTGCACAGAAATGTACGTTTAAAGATATAAAGAAGTATATTTAATGACAGTGAAAAGAAGTGCTTAGAAATAATAATATAAACAGAACTTTCAAGTTTTCTATTAACGGAAAATATAATTTAATGATACAGAAAATATCCTGTGAAGGTGAGAATGTTCTGTTTTATCATTTACAGAAAAGTCCGTCAACTTAAAAAAAACGAAAATGTACCAGCAGAAAATTACCAGGACATTTTCTGTTTTTCTGTGGAATTTTTTTCACAGTGTACATTGGAGAGACCAAACAGCCACTTCATGAACCCACAGCATAGAAGAGCCACCTCCACAGGACAAGACTCGGCTGTCCGTCTGCATCTAAAGGTCAAAGGTCACTCTTTCAAGCATGCCGATGTTCACATTTTAGACAGAGAAGACAGATGGTTTGAAAGAGGAGTGAAAGAAGCATCTATGTTCACTGTGAACGGCCATCTTTGAACAGAGGCGGGGCTTATGACACCAACTGTCTGCCACCTACAATGCAGCCTGAGATCCTTCCCAGACGCCTCAACACCCACTCACAGTCAGGTGACCTCAGCAGGTCACATGTTAGGGTGAGGCAAGTCACACCTGTGATGGTAATGACCCACGCCATGTTTCACATGTTGGTTATGTGATGAGTCACATGACCAGTAGTCTGTCAATAACCCTCAGCACCACCTCCAAGGTGACAGCCCCTCTAGGAGTCACACACCTGAGACTCTCCAGGTATCACATGACAGAAACATCTTCCAAGAACCAACAAAGATCCTTCTTTAAGGTTTTACTACGCTGTCACCATCTTGAAGTCCAGGTGGAGCTTCTCTGGTTTTCCCAGCTGGAAATCTGACTTCTGACACTGAAATCTGACATTGAGACTGTGGACAGCTACAGGTACCTTGGTGTTCATCTGAACAACAAACTGGACTGGACTCATAATTCAGACGCCCTCTACAGGAAAGGGCAGAGCAGGCTGTACCTGCTGCGGAGACTCAGGTCGTTTGGAGTGAAGGGCCCACTCCTGAAGACCTTCTATGACTCTGTGGTGGCCTCAGCTATCTTTAACAGTGTGGTCTGCTGGGGTGGCAGCATCTCTGCTGGGGACAGGAAGAGACTGAACAGGCTGATCAGAAGGGCCAGCTCTGTTCTAGGATGCCCTCTGGACCCAGTGGAGGTGGTGAGTGACAGGAGAATGGTGGCTAAGCTGTCATCCCTGTTGGACAACATCTCCCACCCCATGCAGGAGACTGTGACAGCACTGAGCAGCTCCTTCAGTGGCTGCAGCACCCACAGTGTGGGACGGAGAGATTTCACAGGTCTTTCCTCCCCACTGCTGTCAGACTCCACAACAAAGACTTTAACTGATCAAACACACACATCCACACATGTGCAATAACACTAAGTGCCATACTCTCTCTGGCATCGTTGTATTATACTCATATTGTATATAGCATTTGTATTCTATTTTATTCGATTGTATATAGTATTTTTATTTTATTCTGTTCTATTGTGTACAGTATCTTATGGATATATTATTCCAGTGTTTTTTCTTTAATTTTTCTATGCAACTTTGCACTGTCCACTGCTGTAGCAAAACAAATTTCCCATGTGTGGAACTAATAAAGGTTATCTTATCTTATTATCTTATCTTATTATCTTATCTTCCCATTTAAGCTGCAATGAAGCATGTGTGCTGCTGGTTCAATGACTGCTCACAGGCTCTGATACACAAACACAGGATCTACCAGTAATCACATCACACTCATAAAAAGCATATGACTACAATTTCATAGTTTTTATTATGTTTTTTTTATTGATTAAAAAATAAAAGTAAAATAAACAAAAATCACAAAGCAGATTCCCACTGATGTCAACATCTCCCATTGTTACTACTTAAATGTTTATCAGAGTAAATTTTGATGGTTTCAACACAGACAATTAAAAAGTCACATTTTCCTTCTTTTCTCATCAGTACATGAGCATCTATATCATAAACCACATATTAGGTTATGTCAGATCCCAAATTAATGAAAGGTATGATTTAAGTGAAGTTAATGAAAGGTGATGATATTACTCTTAATTTATTGAGGCTCTTCCATAACTCACATAATGTTATTAATCTGTTGCAGATCTTATTACTGCCTCATGAATCAGATTTTAACAGGATGTGTTCAGTTTAACTCTCTCACCACTATAAAGGCTGAAGATTTAAATTATAATATAACAATGTTTTAATTTTATAAAGCATATTTTAAATGGAAACACTTTTATGATTTCACCATAACAAAGTTCACTTCCTGCATGAAGGTGATCACAGCTCCATGAACTATTCCCACAAACATCACTGAGCCTCAGACTTTCTTTAACAGGCCTGTCAGACCACAATGATCCAGCTGTTTGTGTTCATGTGGCGCATTTATACGTTTTATTTCAAATCTACTTCACATTTTATTATCTGATATCTGCGACACACGGAGACTTCCTGTTAAACAGAAAGTAACCTTTGTGCGTGGGCGTGTTTGGAGCTGCAGGTGTGTCCAGGTGTGGGTTCGTTGGGTCAGCAGAGGATTTAACGGGACTTTGTGTCGGTTTGTTTTTAAAGGAGGATGAAGACGCTGGTGGTGTTCCTGCTCCTCATGAACGGTAAGAAAGTCTCTGTTTAACCTGCAGCAGCTCTGCAGACAGTCCTCTGTGAGCGGAAGTGCTACACTCAGGCGCAGCTCGCGCCTCTGACGTCATGGAAATTCACACAGTGTTGGAAATACAGATTTAATGATGAGGCTTTAATAGTAAAAGTATGAGGGAAGGTTAGAAACAGACCAGACTAACAGACTGTGGACTTTGTAGCCACAGATTGGCACTGGCGTGCACAGATAGAGACGAGGTGGTGCTGAAGCACTTGCCCTTTTGCCCTCAGTCCAAAAAAGTGCCCTTTTGAAAGACGTGATTTTTTATTTATTTTTTTTAAAGCTGCGCGATTTAAAAAGGTGTGAAAATAATGGCTTGATTTGTGCCCCTTCTTCAAAGACACCCGAACCCTGTCGCTTTTTCACTGTCACCGTGTCACGTGAACACGCTTGCAGTTCATTTGTTGTGAGGCGTGTAGCAGCGGCATGACATAGGACTACTTGGAGTAGGCATAGTAGGCTAACTATAGCGACTGGGAGCCACGGCGGACAACACGGCAGCTCTTTCCCTTCCCAACCAGTCAGGTAACCCATGAATCGAGTGAAATTATTCTGTTTGCCCTCTAAGACCAACCTGCAATTGTTTTGTTGTGAAGTAGCCTGTCAGAAACTGCACATGACAAACTTTGCCAGCTTGCCCCCTCCATCCATCCATATGGATAAACAAAAAAACGACACATTTAAAATGTAACCTAAACCATTTAGGCAACCCCACTCTCCATCAATTCCGACCTTTTTGCATACACTATTGAAAATATCACGTTATGCTATAGGCTACATGCCGTTAGGCAGAGGGCTCTTTTGAGCCCATTTTTCGTTACAAATTTTAGGATGATCTCACGGAAATCTGTGAATAAATACAAAGTTTTCAAACTGAAGTCAGTGACGGGAAGACATCACACTTTTTAGAGATGGAACTGCAGAAAAACCTAAAACCTTGACATGATTATGAATAATAGAATTATGGACGTTTTCTCCGTTTTTGTGGATTAGCCTTTCCATAACTAACGTCAACTACTGTCCTACTTTGGTAAGATTGAAATTAATGTCTTTGACTGTCTTTAGTAGGTGTCTCCTGTGAGAAAGTTAGAACACCGTCCAACTGTCTAAAGATGCAGTCTTTAGCCTAACTGGTTGTTACTGACTCAGCGATGCTCGCAGACATTTACGCACTGTGTTGTGACCTGATTGTGACAGAACAGTGACGTTGTTATTGGTAGTTTGAAGGGTACGGTGTTGGTGCATGTTAAAAGTTTTGAGAAGCACTGGTTAGACATGTTAATTTTTTTTGGTGTAACATATTGGCAACATTAACACATTAATTTGCTAAAGGAAAAATAGGCAGTTCCCAATTGCCTGTGAAAACGACCATTCTGCCCTGTTCTTGTAATGACCACAGTCAGTCTTATTCGTTCTCATACATTTTGGTCTATTTATTTACTAATTTCAGCAAGCATAATGCCTAGGAAAGAGAGGCTGAGAAAGGAGAAAGAAAGGGATCTACAACAGGCAGCCCAGGGAAGCAGTTCTCTGCTCTCCTGGATGAAAGCAAAGGAAAATGAAGATGAAAGGTCAGAGTCAAGGGCAGAGTCAGGTTCTATTTTAATGTTTTAATGTAACCTGCTCCTTGCAGTTAATTCTATTGAAAAATCTTAAAAGCTGTTCACACTTAGTTTTTAATGAACTTAATCAGCAGGCATTGAGCTAACTATTATTTTGTACCTACGAAAGTTATTTCTATGTTACAAGACTTGCAGTATGGGTTATTATTAAAACTATCTGTTTAAGCTTATTATTATGATAAATAATAATACTATTATTATTATTATTGTTCCATTGTAGTCAGTCACAGCAGGGAAGCAGCTCTATGCCATCTACCAGCATAGCAGAAGAGGGAGATATAGAAACAGATGAAGCCGCGACCAATGCAGCAACAGGTTCAGTTAGGCCTACAGACACTGATGTAGTGCTCTCTGAAGACCACAATGAGGAAGAACAGATCGATCACATAATGTCAAAGTTAGCAGCTTTACCCAACAGATCCAACACACATCCATACATTTAAAATAAAGCGCAATGACAGATACGTTTCAATGTGCTGCAATGTGGGCCCATGTCAGCCTGATATACCTTACCCAAAAACTGAGGGGAGATCATTCCAGAAACAGTGGTTTTCTGCTAATGTGTGGCTGGAATACTCACCCACTGCTAATTCAATGCATTGTTTTAGTTGTCGGCTTTTCCTCTCGGATGAAAAATATAAAAGCAGAACAGCCTGGACAACTGATGGCATCAGAAAGTGGAGTACTGCTCTTGAAAAGATCAAAACAACACTCCAGCGCAGAGATGCACATGACAAGCATGGTTAGATGGATCAATTTCCAGAAAAAGGCCCTTCAGTCTGCATTTGATGTTTCAGACGTAAAAGGGGTGGAAGTTAGAGAGCGAGAGAGGCAGACAAACAAAGAAATCCTGACAAGATTAATTGACCTAACAGTGTATCTTGCACGTCAGGGACAAGCATTCCGAGGTCATGATGAGAGTGAGTCCAGTGATAACCGTGGCAATTTTCGTGAATTAGTCAATGTATTTTCCCGCTACGATAGTGTGCTGAAAATGCATTTGGAAAAAATTGCCACAGTTAAAGCCACCAAGACAAGGCCCCAGGTGTCACTGCTTTCCAACAGAAGTCAAAATGACATCATTGCAGCACTAGGAACTTACATCAGGAAGGAGATACAACGTGAAATAAAAGAGGCTGAAATGTATTCCATTCTACTTGATGAAACCTCTGATGTTTCACACAAAGAGCAAGTGTCATTTGTTGTGCGATATTTTCATCATATGCAAATAAAGGAGAGATTCATCGAAGTGTGCAATGTTGATACAACTACAGGCCAGGAGCTGGAGAATACAGTGTTCTTGCTTCTGCAAAAGAATGGCCTAGAGATGAAGAACATGTATGGTCAAGGCTATGATGGAGCAGCCAACATGAGTGGCATGTATAAAGGTCTCCAAGCTAGAATCCGTGCACACAATGAGAAGGCCCTCTATGTGCTCTGCAAAGCCCATTGCCTCAATTTGGTACTAGTGGAGGCATCAAAGTCCAGCAAGCATTTTGTGACATTTTTCAACTTGGTGGAGAAATTGTATGCCTTTTGCTCAGGCTCCCCAAAGCGTCATGCTGCCTTGGTCAAATTTCAGGAGTCTCTCTTTCCTGGACAACGTGTTATGGAGCTCCAGCAGCTGTCAGATACGCGATGGGCTTGCAGGGAAAAAGCACTGAAGGCACTTCAGAGAAATTTGAAAGCCATTTTGATGCTCCTTGATGACATCAGTGACAGTGACCCACCTAACCTGGCCCAAGGTGATGCTCAGATGTACAGAAATGCCATTAATTTTATGTTCATTCTCTGCATGGAAATCACCACACCAGTATTCGAAGTCACTGCTTTGGCATCAGATTCTCTGCAGGAAGAAGGGTTGGACCATTCCACTGCCTACAAGGTAATTGATGGTGTGCTTCACACATTGCAAACCATGAGGTCTGAGGAGAAATTTGGAGAGATATTTAGATGTGCATCAGAGAAGGCAGAGAGTTTCAACATTCCAGTACCTACCGTGGTGCCTGGTCAGGAGAGAAAGCGGAAAGTTCCAGTGCGTTTCCAACACAGCACCACAGTGTCTCAAGTAGGTGCTCAGTTTGAGTCAGTGGAGGCATATTTCAGGAGTGGTGTATATTTCACCTTTCTGGACATCATGACTGGGGAACTGAACAGGAGGTTCAAAGGGGACAATACTGGAAGCCCAACGGCCAGAATCATTCAGTCCTTCCAGCCCTTAACTGTGCATGCTAACTGGGTAGGCCCACCAAACCCAGAAGCCATTGAAGCTGTCCACATCCTCTGTGAATTCTATGGAGAAGATGAGGACCAGCTCAAAACAGAATTAAAGGTCTTCCACTCCAGCTTTAGTTCAAAAGACCTCAGAGAAATATTTCTGATACTGAGGGAAAACAATGGCCAGCTGATCTTTCCTGCCTTTGTCAAAATGATTCAGATCTACGCAACACTACCAGTGACAACTGCGACAGTTGAAAGATCCTTTTCAAAGCTAAAAATAATCAAAAATAAACTAAGAAGTTTGTGTGGAGAAGAAAGGTTGTCTGATCTCCTCTTGTTGGCCATTGAGAAAGATGTGGAGATCAATTACAACGAGGTCATCAACATCTACAAAGACATGGCACCAAGAAGGATGCTTCTTTAGAGCAGTACACTCCATTTAATGGACACTTGAGAATATGTATGTATATGGTTTAGAGTTGGATACAGATTTTATCTTTTTGTGGTGTGATTTTTGATTTTTAGAGAATGTTTTGAAATAAAAGTCAAATTGCATTTAACCTGTGCGATTTTTTTATTATAAAAAGAAAAGGTTTTCCACATATGCAAAAAGTGCCCTTTTTTCCCCCTGGAGCACTTGCCCCCCAAAATGTCTGTGCACGCCACTGCAGATTGGTATGGCAGAGCTAGCTAACCATGCTAACGTAGCCTCGTGTCTGCGCTGTTTCCGGTCTGAGCCGAGCTCATTCAGCCCTCTGAGCTCCGTTTCTCCGCACTAAACACAGCACAGGTGCACCTGATCAACGGTGACAACAAACCGGAAATAAACACGGTGATATTTGGAAATGTAAATCTGTCTGTAAGCTCCAGCTGAACAGAAATGTCAAATACAACTTAATAAACCAGGTGAACAATTAAATAAAAACACTAAAAGGCATAAATATGAAAGAAAGCAAATAATAATAATCAGGAATGTCTGTGAAGGTTCTCAGTCATCCTAGTCTAAGGAGCTTGGAAAGAAAAACTCTGGACGTCTTTAAGTTTACTTGAAGACGTTTCACCTCTCATCCGAGAAGCTTTTTCAGTTGTTATGATGATAATAATAATAATAATAATAATAATAATAATGAATGTAATTTTTAAAGATACCATTATATTCAAGGAATTAAAAAAGACAAATGTGGTATAAAAATGTTCTGCTGTTTGAGTCCCAGCTTCATTTGAGTTTTAAAAATGTATTCTCAACAATTATTTACACACGGATCACTATATATATGATCTATTTAACCTTTGGTGCATTAGGGAATTCTAAATAATCAAGTTACTCTTTACTCTCATGAGTATCTGTGAACAATACACAAGAACAAAGTGATGCAGGATTTAGACATTTATACCACAGCTGCATCTACTGGGAGGCTGAGGGGAGCACTGGTGGCTGTCAGTATTTTTCAAAATATAATAATGTTTTTGTGTTTGTCTGATTTTCCAAAAGAAATACAAAATGATGCTGATTAATAGTTCTGATTATATCCAAAGAATGAGCTGGATCAATGAGTCTGAAAGATCTTCACTTGATTAAATTTCTCTGTTTTCCATCCATGGAGATCAGGACCCTGGGTGTTTAACTTCATGTCTCACTGGTGGACCCTTAGTCCACCTGTCCAGGGCTGGGTGCTCGGGTGTGTACTGAGTCACTCCTGGCATCTGCTTGGTGTGGCCTGCTGGCTCGTTGCCGGGGCCCCTGGGGCTTCTGCACTGTGTCTGCTGGCTGACCCCATCCAGGGGTCTGCTTTGGTCTTTTCTGAGTAGGTAGTGCGATTCCCCCTGCGGTGAGCCTCTTTGGGCTCTCGTACTCTGGGGGTATCTAGATATCTGGGGCCTGCATCTCCTCCATGCCTGCTTCATCTCCTACAGGGGGGGGGGGGGCGGTGGCTCCACATACCTAGTATTAGACATTTACATGGTGAAACCTTCTGAACACAAGCGCGCACACACAGGTGCACACACACGTACTCACAGACACACTATAGAATAGCCTTTATTGTCATTGTACAGAGTACAACGAAATTGGAGTGCCACTCCCTTGGTGCAAGTTTCAATAATACATATAAATGTAAAATATAAAAAGTACAAAAAAACAATCGTAAGTACTCAAACAATAGTATGTACAATATATACAGGATAGCAGCATTAATATAATGACAGTGACGGTATGGAATAGGTTCAGTTGTTTTTGTGCTTATTTACTACGGTGATAGCTCTGGGAAAGAAGCTATCCCTGAATCTGTTTGTCCTGGTTTTATGTGACCTGTACCGTCGGCCTGACGGTAATAGTTCAAACAGTTGGTTGCTGGGGTGAGAGTGGTCCTTGATGATATTGCCAGCTCTGCTGAGGTACCGAGAGTTTGCAGTGACCTCCAGGCTGGGCAGAGAGCAGCCAGTGATCTTCTGGGCTGTGTTGATGACCCTCTGCAGTACTTTCCTGCCCGCAGCTGAGCACCCTGCATACCATGTTGTTATGCCGTACGTTAGGATGCTCTCTATGGTGGCTCTGTAAAATGTCACCAGCAGCCTCTCCTCCAGGTTGTTCCTCCTGAGCACTCTCAGAAAGTGGAGACGCTGCTGGGCCTTTTTAACCACCGCCGTGGTATTTGCAGTCCAGGAGAGGTCATCAGATATCTGCACGCCCAGAAACCTCATGGAGTGTACCCTCTCCACACAGCTCCCGTGAATGTAAAGTGGGGCCGGGTCTGCTCTGCCCTTCCTGAAGTCCAAGATAAGTTCTTTAGTTTTCGTGGTGTTCAGTTGGAGGTTGTTAACTGAACACCACTCAGTCAGTCTGTTGACCTCATCTCTGTAGTCCGACTCATCCCCCCTTGAGATGAGTCCAACCACTGTGGTGTCATCCGCGAACTTTATGATGGTGTTTGAGAGATGGGTAGGGGAGCAGTCGGATGTGTAGAGCGTAAACAGGAGGGGACTCAAAACACATCCTTGTGGAGACCCGGTGCTGAGTGTGATGGTGCTGGACAGGTGGGGGCCGAGTCTGACAGACTGTGGTCTATTTGTCAGGATCTTGGTTGGCTGCTGCCTCTAAACATATCATGTAGTCCTGTGTGCTGCTCAGTAACATTTAATGTTATCATTTACTGGTACTTGTACATATCTTGGTTGTTGCCACGGTTTCTCTCTTGTTGTTTTGTGTGTGTGTGTTTTACGCAGGTTTGGAGCAGAGCCTCAGTGTTTTCTCTCTCCCTCTCCTTCTGTAAACATCTTCACCAGTTTCTTTCTTTTTCTTTTCTTCAGACGCTCTTCTCTGTTCTGATAGTAATAACTCAAAATAAAAAATTCAAATAAATTTCTAATAAAATATGACCATTATAGCCAAAGCAATAATGATGCACTTGGAAAAATAATTCTGTTTTTTTGGCCTTCAGACAATAATTCTCGTCCTGTCCTGTCCTGCTACACTGCCGGACGGGACAGGCAAAAAAAAGAATATAATAAAAATAATCAGGGCTGTCAGTGTTAACACATTAAAATGGGCAAATTCACATTAACAAGTTAACACAGATCAATCCGTATAAGGAGTTACTCAGCGTTAACGCATTTAAGCCACATTAACACGTTAATGCCATCATCATGACTAACACAATTAACAATTAATCCATCTGGAGCGCAGACTGACTCAAAATCCCTGAAATGTCTCTGTCACTGCATTTTGGGCAGTTTGTCCAAAGTTTGTCCTTCCTGCAGAAGCCCCCCTGCTGGCTGAGCCCATCCAGGGGTCTGTTTGGTCTTTGCTGAGTGGCTAGTGCGTTAACGTGGGCTAATTCATGTTAACGCGTTAACACTGACAGCCCTAATAATAATACATGTAAAAACCAAACAGTATGTCAGGTTGTTATCCTGGTATTCAGTCTGTGCTGCTCTCACTCAGAGATCAGAGTTCATGTTCAGTAACCACACTGACAGCAAGAGGAGGAAACGATTGGTTTAGTTTAAAAGAACAGTCTGAGCTGTGGATTAAAACAATGAGAAATATATAAGTGAGTCACATATCAAACACAGACCATTAACCTCCTAGGACCTGCCGTCCACATATGTGGACATCACATTTTGGGTTATTTAGACCAAAATACTCAATTTTGCTCTACAAGGGCCTGATATCCACTTACGAGGACATTATACTGCTACTGTTCCATCAAAATTTTAAACGAATTTCCTCATATGTGGCTCCTATTTTTCTTAAAAACAAAAATAAGGTAAAAAAAAATCTGGTAATTCTTTGTTTTTACATTCATCAGGCCCCAATATTCCCAAATATCAAAGAGAAATTAAAAATGCTGCTGTGGAAGAGTTCAGGTCTTAGGAGGTTAAGTGTAATAAGAAGCAGAATAAAAAGCTGAGTGTGAGGGTCAGGCTGCTGTCTCACTGCAGAGGCTTCAGGATGAATCCTGCTGAGCTCACAGTCAGACTCACCTGTGCAGCTTGGACAGGTAAACACATCAGGACATGAGGAGAGTTGGCAAAGTACAGACATTCAGTACTTAAGTCCACAAATAGACTTTGTAGACATAAGTCTACAAATACTACTATTAAAAATACTCCAGTAAAGGTAGAAGTACTGATTCAACTTCTTTACTCCAGTAAAAGTAAAAAGTAGAGGCTCTGAAATGTACTTGAAGTAAAAGTAAAAAGTAGCTCTTTGAAGGATGTTTGTAAAATATATTTATACTGGGGACACAAGTCTGGTCTAAGTCTTCTGTCAGAGAGACTGCAGCAGTCCAGGAGTTTGTTAATTGTCTTTAATTAAGTCCCACAAAAGATTTGTTTACATGAAAATGTTTGTGAGGCTTAATCTGAGTTCGGTGCAGCCAAACTTGAACTTCTTGTTTTATAGTAAACAGCACGTGTGACTATAAACATGGTTTTCTGGAAACAGAAATGGGCAATTTTATAATTAGCAGAGTCATAGATAACTAGGAAAACAATCACAACACATCATCTACTCAACACAAGCAACATCTCACAATGTCCACAAGGGGTCACTGCAGACCTAAATTGGCTAAATAGCGCATGTCTTACAAGTTGCTAATAGTGAGGCATAAATATGGCAAGCTAGCAACAGTTAAAGGAAACCATAGAAAAGTCCTTTATTCCTCATCCTGTGTTCAGCCCTGCATCAGCAGCTTCATTCTTATACAGACCTTTCTACTCTGTGTGTTAAACTGAGCTCTATGTTTGCTACATAGCAGTCAATGAATCCAGTTTTTACACCACAGTTAAGTTAATGTAGTTAAATCTGTGTATTTGTAGCTCAAACATTCAGTGTTTTAAACAGAAACCTGACTCTGACATATTTAAGTTGGTATGAACACAGTCAGAGCTGCTGCTGCTTTTATTGTTCTGTTGCTTTTTCAAAGCTTTCTGTGCAAATCAATAGAAATATTTATTGTTGCATCTTAAAGCTGCCAGCACAGCAGCAGCATGAGGAGAAGAGTGTTTGCTCAGGAAATACACGGGTCCCTGAAGAGTTCAAACAGGAAATATTCCTGCATTAAATCTGCAGTTCAATCATCAGCAGATTACTGTCAGTGTCATCTGTCACCAGGCAGGTTTTAACAGGCGCCACATATTATTAGAACACCCTTTTATATTTGGATGATAAACACATTTAGTTGTGTTTGGTCTTTAACTTGTGCTCAGTTTCCACAATGAATTCATGATGGAAATCTCTAATAAACTATCAAAATAGACACTATTTCCCCCCAACACTCTCTGTTGGTGGCTGGTGCCCCCATCCTCTGGTGAGTTGGTGGTTCTTGGTGCTTGGGTGTGTTCTGGTTAATGGCTGCTTGGAGGGGCCTGGCCCCCTGGCTCTGTCAGGCCCCTGCTTGGAGGTGAGGGGATCCTTGTTGGGTTTTTGTTTATTTAGGCAGGTTTGCAGCAGATCCTCAGTGTTTTTCTCTCCCTCTCCTTCTGTAAACTTCCTCACTAATTTCTTTCTTTCTTTTTCTTTTCTGTTCTGATTCTAATATCTCAAAATAAAAACTCCTAATAAACTTCTAATAAAATATGACCATTATAGCAAAAGCAGTAATGATGCACTTGGGAAAATCACAACACATGTAAGAAGTAGAAAGTTCAGATATGTGTTTAAAATTGTAGGGAGTAAAAAGTAGTTAAAAAAAACTACTCAGGTAAAGTACAGATACCTGAAAATTGTACTTAAATACTTACTGCTACTTTTCTATGCGCTTGCACCTTTCGTCCACACGTAAACGCCGTTTTCGATCACTGAAAACTGAGATTTTTAAAACTCAGTTTTTGCTTTTACGTGTTGACGAGGAAAACAGAGATTTAGTCACGCAACGTCAAAGGTGTGCGCCTTTTGTGATGTGCTGCTGTGTATCTCATGTTGTTTAGATGAGATGAATTTCTACAATGGTGGATATACACAAAATACTGTTGCTGTTAATCTATCTGCAGTTTTACACACGTACATGTACACACACAGTTACTGTCCCTCCATTTACAAAGACGTCAGAGTGAACAGAGTCAACACAGACGCTCTCACAACCTAAATCCAGACGCCACGTCGTTGTCGGTTTTTAATGAATTTAATTTGTATTTAATTTAAATTTATGCATGTTGTATGTATTTGTTCATTCCTAAGTTGTGAGTCTGCAGCAGCCAGAGTACTGTTTTTGGTTATTAACATTTGAAATGATGAAGGCACTTAAAAACACAAAAACTTTTCAGAAGTACTTCAGGTTTGCATCAAACCTGCTCACTCTTTCCCTCCCAGGCTTCTAGACTCCTGATTGGCCAACATTTCTACACGGCGTGGATTTGACATGTTCTTTAAAAACAAAACAGAAAATCTCAGTTTTCCAAAGTAGGTGTGGACGTAGCCTTAGTGTGAGCAGCCAAACATGATGGCAGACTGCCACAGATCACTTCTGAGGAAAGAGGAGGCGTTCAGCTTCCTCATAGTTTCACACCTGCATGAAGCAGCCTCACCCTGACAGCTTCAAATCACTGTGTCAGCTGATCACTTCCTGTCCTGTGATTGGCTGAGCTTCAGGCCTTCTCTCAGTCAAACTGGAAACAGGGATTGAGACAGTGTGAGGGTTTGTGGAGTGCCACAGTGCTGTAATGAATACTGTAGTGGAAGAAGTTCTTTCACACTCTTCATCCTGGAGCTGCTTTATGTCCATGATCTGCATGGAAACACATCTATGGAGAGGAAATCCAGCTGCTGAGGGTCACATCTGCATCATTGTAGCTACAGTGGATGTTTCAGTGTCAGGACTGGAGGCGGAGCTTTGTGCGTGTCAGGGTGAGGCCGCAGCAGCCGCCTCCACCCGGAGCGCTCGGGCATGAAACTATGAGGAAAGCCGACGTCCTCCTCTTTCCTCAGAAGTGATCTGTGGCCGGCCGGACTTCATTCCACAGATGTGCTTTAACAAAGTGTGAAGCTGAACTCTGAGCTGTGACAGTGAAGCAGTGTGAGAGTGTCAGTAGATGATCAGCAGAGGAAAGTGAAGCTGCTGTGAGCTGATGTCCTGAAGGGCTTTTAAAGAGTCTCTGAGTTTGACAGGAACATGAAGATGTTTGTGGTGTTTGTGATCCTCCTGCACGGTAAGTACACCTTCCTCTCTCTGCTCTCATCATCAGCTTTTCTTTCATCTCTCTCTCTTTAATGTGTTGAAGTGCAGCAGGAGGAGATTTCCATCAAACACTGGATTCTGATTCAGATCAAACTAACAATCCAAAGCAGCAACTTTCAAATCTCTGGATTCTTCTTGGTGGCTTTCAGATGAGCTCATGTTACAATCAGCTGCTGTGTGTGTTGTTGTGTAGCTGAAGCTCTGACTCACATTTCATATGTGACCAAAGGAAACTTGGTGCTGTGTGACACACTTTAGATTCTCTGCTGCTGCTTTGAACTCTTCAAACTAAAGAGCCAAACTGATGATTGACTGTGCAGCTCTGACATGGCACCAAATGTCCCTGTTATCAGCTGCTGGATGGACGTTATCAGAGCTTTTTAGTGCCACACGGATCACCAGGAGCTCCTCCTCTGTCTGCAAACAGGCTCAGCAGCTCTGATCATTGGAGTCAGCACAGAGTGTGGGGACATCTAGTGGTCGTGGAGAGAAGTGCATGTAACGTGTGTGTGTTGTGTTAATCAGCATGAGTAGTTAGGGGGACGTGCCTCCCTGTGCCTGATGGGAGTCCTTGTAATTACCCAGCATGCTGTGCTGTGTGTTTCATTTCTAACACTGGTTTCACTGAAGAGCTTTCTGAGCTTCTTTCATTGATTCTGACCAACATACATGTTTGCTGTGGATCCACATCTGCTCTTACTGCTGATGTCATGAAGCTGTTTGAGTGGTGAGCAGTCAAAGCAGCAGGTCCTAACAGGGACATAGCAGGATATTCCTGCCTGTAAATGAGCTGTAACTGCACATATGAGCACAGCTGGTCTGCATGTAGTGAACACAAAGAGTCTGTGTGAGCTGAATTTACACCAGTCTGGTTGTGTTCCTGCTATTTTGGCCCTTTGACAAACTCAAATGTATTTTTAAGCTTAAATGAAAGTGCATTTATTAAAATGCTGTAAAATCACAGTCCTGCTGACACCAAACATTTTTATCTGCAGGTGACGCTCTCTTTTTTTCTCAGTGTTTTTCGGTTGAGACTGTGCAGAAATATATAGACTGCTGCGACAACACCTACTAGCTCTGTAGATAATGTTCACTTGTGTAAAAAGAGCGCATTGTGTGTGATGTCTTCTTTTGCTCATGCGGGCTGCTTTTAAGGCCGTGAACTGTTCACACTAGAGCGCGTTTGCTGTCACATTTTACTTGTAGTGTGAACAACCAGACAAAAAAAAAATCGGATTCAGTCAAAAACCTGCAGTGTGAATGTAGCCATAGATTCAATTCAGTTCAATATGTACATGGAAATCTGTCCTTGATGACATCGCCCCTTTGAAGGTGAAACATCAGAAATATAATGTCCTCCATGGCTCAGTGATCACAGCAGAGATATAGAAACACAAAGCAGAAGAGCTGAGAGGACCTGGGAGGAAGATGAACGACCCCAGGGTTTTATTCCAGGTAATAAGACCTTCTGGATCCTCCTGGATCCTGTCTGAGCTCATCTTATACTTCAAACTTCCTGTTTTTATCTCAAACTTTAGAAAAGTCTGCTGCTTCTCAGTTAATCCTTCACATGAACAGCAGAAATATTTCTAGAAATCTCTCAGCTTCGTTCCCCACAGCACAGAAACAGCTCTGATCTCTGCTGATTCTTCTGGATCTCAGTTCTGGATCTGATGTGGTCCACCATGATATCCTTCCATCTTTCCTGGTTTCTCTCCTCCTCATCGTCAGCCTCCCTCTCATGTGGAGTTCATCAGTTCTTAGTCCCAATTTCTTCTCTCTTCTTTGACTGGCTCAGATAATTTGTGTGGTATTCTGTAAATACTGTGTTATTTCCACTCTTATGTGGATGATACACAGCTGTATGTTTCACTGATGGCAGTAACGCAGACTTAATCTGAATCTGATGCTCTGTCTCTCTGATGTTAAATGCTGGAAGCTACAAACTCTCTTCAGCTCAGATTTCAGCTCCTTTTTGTTGCCCCCAAACATTAAATTTGAAAATAACCTTGAAAATCTGTCTTCCAACATCAGGACTCACAGAGTCTGGGTATGACCTTTGACCACGAGCTGTGTTTGGACACGGTCCTATTTTCTCCAGTTAAGAAATATTGCAAATATCAAAAAGTCTACTCGGCTCTCATCCAATTGTGTCCCCTTCCAGCTTGTCCACAACTAACCTGACAGATTTTTAATAAACTGAAAGAGACAAGGCCTCATCACTCTATCCTCTCTGCACCATAATAAAAATGGCTCTAAACAATGACCTATGGACCTGCCATATCTCATTCACACCAGAGTGGTTCCGAAACCCAGGAGGTGGCACGGCGGGTCCTTACTGGAGCCAGGGAGGGGAGGAGCTGGCCTAGATGGTGGCCAAAATGGCAAAAACCTTTTAAAGAGAATTTGAATTTAAGCATATAACATTCTTTGTGTTTATTCTGCATTTACTTCATTATATTGCTTAAATATAAACCAGGCTATTGATCAAGTAATAGCGATTATTTGGGATTAATTACAGAACATTTTGAGATTAATTAGTTAATTTTTTTACATTTATTGACAGCACTAATATATATACATATATTACTGTATACAAGTATATATGATTACATAGGGCCAATGTTTGGACTAACATGTTACAGTAACTACGTTATTATTGTGGTAAGGAGCACAGTAACTAGTTATTATGCCAAAATCAGGAACGCGTTACTCGTTACTGGGATTTAGATAGGCTCGTTACTTCGTGTGGTGGCTATCGCGAGCTTCCACAGATTCAGTAACATTAGCAAGTGGTGGAGGCCAGCAGGTGGATGAAGGAAAGGGGAGGCAGGAGGAGCAGAGACCCGAGGCGGCCGCTGGTCCGAGTGTGAACTGAACTTCAGGTAAGAAGTTCTGACCTGCAGTCTCTCTGGGTCAGATATGAACCAAGTTTAGGTGGAGTTTATTTTCGTTATGCTGACTTTTTCCGTACTGCGTGCTAGCTAGCATGACGGAGTTTCTATACAGCTGGGTGGTGCTATGATGTTACTGATAGTGAAACTGAATCGTCTGGTATTCAGAGAAAATATTACGCGTTTCTTATTGAGGTGAAAAGGAACAGTTTGTCCCGTAATTCAGCTACAATGAAAAAGACACAAAGCTGGAGTTATTCTGTGTCTTTGCTGCACAGCTGCCTCTTCTTCTTTCATTCTCCCCCCTCCCTCTCCCGTTTCTACTTCAATCATTAAACTGATCAGTGATCAGCTGATCGGCTCTCTTGTTTGTTTATCGTTCACTTTGCGCCGAAAGAGGAAACCAGCGGATGTCGCGCTAAACAACAGCAGCACGTTTAAGCTTGATCAGCTGTTGTTAGAATTTATTTAATATTAATTTCTAGTATCAGCTGATGCTTGCTGGAGCCACAGCTGTAAAGCTGCTGGTTTGTATATCTGGTGAGAGGGAAACATGAAGATGAAACCAGGAGATGTCCTTACTGGATCATCAGAGCTGAACAGGTGATGGAGAAACAGGTTTACCTTTTAGGTGACATGAATGAGTTGAAGTTATGAACTGTTTCTGAGAGACAAATAACACCAGGATCCTTTTTTAGGTAGCTGACAGCTGGTAACTGTGCAGGGGCGGGTCTAGCAAAGTGTTGCCAGGGGGCAGGTGGGGCATTAACAGGGAGAGGGGGGCACAAAGAAATACTTTTCTTTCTTATTCTCATTTAAAATGTCTCGCTTTTATTAAATAATTATCTGAATCTTAGAACAAACGATTGATAGATTGATACATATATACCATCAGAACAGTGTACATCACTGTCACAACAGTGTTTGTTTTCATTCAAAGGCTTTATGATTTTTCCTATAATGGTGGGCCGGTCTCTAGTCAACATGCCCGGGCCAATTTTCTGTCCCAGTCCAGCCCTGTATGCAGCTCATCTGCAGTCTGGTGTTACCTACATCTTCCTATTCAGAAGGCAGAATTTCCGAGTTCTGAGTACAATCAAAGCACCACGACTGCAGTTTTTGTGTTGGATGTAAAAAGCGCACATGACGCTGTGACGTAGGCTAGAATCATGGCAGCAGTCAATGACGGTCCAGGCGTGGGATTTCTCTCGTGGAAATGTGCACATTATCTTTTCCTGTCTATTGGTAGGAAGCACAGTGCACTTGTGGCAAGTAAGCAAGCTAGAAGACTGGCAAAGTTATGGAAGCAACACATTAACAAGAGAATTCTGAGTAAAACCAAAGTTACTTTCCCTGGTAACTAGTTACTTTGAAAGTAACAAGTAACTTGAAGTAACTGAGTTACTTTTGATAGAAGTAACTAGTAATGTAACTAAGTTACTAATTTTGGTAACTTACCCAACACTGCATAGGGTATATATAATTGGTGTGTCGCTGCTGTGTGTGGGTAAAGGCTCTACACTGGGTTCAGTTTGCTTCGCTTTAGTTTGCTATGCTTCTTTGTGTGTCCTGCTATATTATACCGTTTTTTTGCTGTTTAATAAACTCTGTTTTAAGAGTTCTACTCTTTTCCAGAGGATCTTTCTGAGTCCATTGATTTTAATTGGATCTAAAAAAGCTGGCCCTCCACAGCATTGATGGGATAAGGTTATCATGTTGGCTTCAAAATTAGCTACCACAAGTCTCTGTCTGTGTCCTCAGTTTCCCAGCATGCCTCAGCTGTCGAGCTGTATGAGGGGGACTCGTTCATCCTGCCCTGTCAGTTTGACACTTTCGCTCTGACTGACCCCACAGTGGTGTGGAGTCGCTCCAACCTCAGTCCTCCAACCGTCCACCAGCGTCAGCGTCAAGGAGACAAACTGAAAGATCAAAACCAGCGTTACAGAGGCCGAACATCCATGAAGACTGACGCTCTGGAAACTGGAGAGCTCAGCCTGAACCTGACCAACCTCCAACTGTCTGACAGCGCCACCTACACCTGCTCCATCAGAGACAAGAGGATAGGACAAAGTAGACTGACAGATGTACAACTGGAGATCAAAGGTCAGCAACAAACATGGTGTAGATACATCTGACATCACTCAGATAAAACTTTGTTATTTTAACACTGTCAGCATGTCAACTATGCTGGCTCTATGATTGAAGTATAGGCCTGTAAATTCATTATTTCCATTCATTCAGAGGTCAAAGGTCAAAGGTCATGTTGTTCTTTGTGTTTCTCCACAGAACGGTTTCCATCCTGGGCCAAAGCTCTCCTGGTTCTCCTGGTTCTTCTTGTGGTTTCTGGAGGTCTTTTATTTCATTTCCGGCACTATTTCATGTCAGGTGAGTGTCTCCTACTACACTACCCATAATGCCGATGGTTAGCAGGTGTCCTCTGGTGGCTCCTTGACTGTGGCTCACACAAACTTGTTCCAGAAGCTGAAAGAGTTGAGAGTTACAAACAGCTGATACAGAGAGCTGAAGAGAAACTTCCAGGTTTGTTCCAGAAGTCAGAAAACCTCCTTCAGACTCAGTCATTGATCAGTGAAACAGCTCCACAACATGACTTTACTAAACAGTGTGTGTGCTTCACTGCATTGATCTGACACAGAGGCTGCATGTGGACAAGCTGTTCTTCTTCTGTGGTGGTAAACAGCAGCTGACATGGAAATATGTGCTGACAGTAAATGTTGAGGCGCAGCACAGAAATAAGTTTACTGTAAGGAGCCATCAGAGGATCATTATTAACTTTTACTACAGCTCATGTTGTGCTTTGTTGTCCTCTCAGGTTATAAGGTGGGGGTGGAATCAGGGGTGGAGTCTGTCCTGCTGCCCTGTCAAGCCATAGTTTGCCTGCCTAAAGGTGCAAAAGTGGAGTGGATGGACAATACCATATATGACAGGAAGGTCCACGTGTATAAGAACAGCTCTGACCAGCCTGAAGAACAGGACCAGTTTTACAAAGGACGAACAAAGATGAAGAGAAACTTACTGGAACCTGGAGACCTCAGTCTGACCCTGAAACCCCCCACAGACACAGAAACCTACACCTGCACCGTCTACAACAGGGAGGGAAACATCTTGATGAAGAAAGAAGTGCTGCTCACTGTCAGAGGTCAGTGCTGTAGATACAGGTCAAAGGTCAGAGGTCAGACTCATGATGGTGGTTCAGTCTCAGTGGGCTCCATCCAATAATGTTACAGTGTTAGCATGTCTGATGTTTGTGGCTGTTTTGGTTTTTATTTGATTTCCAGCCAAATGTAAAAGCTTCAGCAGATGAACTGTAGGAGCAAAGTTCATGTGTGAGACTTCATCTGAAAGGTAACATCTTCTAGTTTCTGAACATGTGTTTGTTTAGCATGTGGCTAAAACACAGGCTAAGCTAAGTCAGCTCCAATCTCAGTAACAACCTTCTTTGGTCCTCATCTATAATCAGTCATATCTGAGTCACAATAACTAGAAGATGATTTCTAGCAGAAGTGTGAACATCTCCACATCCTTTCTCCATGTTATCATCCAAAGCTGTGTGAAGTTTCAGAGCTCTGCAGCTAACAGAGACTTTCAGTTTGCTGCTCTCTTCCTCTGACAGCTCCATTCTTAGGGAGCGTTAGTTCTCTGTTTCACTTTATTCCACTTATTCAGTCTGATGTTCTCTGATCTGTTTCTCTTGTTTAGTGTCTTAAAGGCTGCCAGTGCCTCTCTTTGCTGTAACCAACCTTTCTCTTTATTTCTGAGCTTTTTAAGGACTTTAACTGATGCATCAACCTTTGAAAATGGAAAGAAATCAGTCAGATTCATGGCTGCATCACAGTGTCACATGTAGTTCTCCACATCAGCTGGATTATATCTATAGCAGCAAACAGCAGCTGATGCACAAATCTTTGTCTGTGTTAATAAAGTTGGATCAGTTCAAACAGTTTGTTGCTCTGCTTGAAAGCAGCAGTTTTTCTAATGCACCACCTTCATGTTTCCTTCATATTTGAATCCCCCTGTAGATGCTGACAGGTAACCATGTCACACAGAGCTCAAGCCTTTGAATCCAGCTGTGACTGTTGATTTTCTATTGAATGGACTTTTTCAAATCCAGCTGTAGGCCTGTGTTTGTGAGCTCATTAACAGCTGTTTGTTTAGAGAGACGTGGTCCTCACAGGACAGCCACTACAAACATATGATTTTATAGAATATGATGCATTACTGCAGATTCAACACAATAGAAAGGATTTGAAATGAGCTCAGCCTTAAACATGTGCAGCAGTAATATTGATCCACAGACACTGATGGGAACATTTTTCTGCACAATAAGTACTTTGACTTTTCATACTTTATGTACAATTTGCCAGTACTTGCAGTTTTGTGTGTAGTGAGGTGTTTTCATGGTGTTTTCTTGGTGCTTTTACTAAAGGAAGGCTTCTATCAAATTCTTCCACATGTTGTCAAACTGAGCTGTTGAGTGAAGGGAGCG